>NC_056733.1:1914444848-1914459848 GCF_019279795.1 Protopterus annectens
TATTTACCCACAAAGAACATAATGACCCATCTGGATGACATGTTTTTGATTAAACCTGTTATAGGCTATAGCGGATGCCATGATAACAATCAAACATTTTCACAGGCAGCTAACTATTTTGATCACATCACTTTGATTACTCATGAGCAAATAAATAAATAAAAGAAATCTAGAGGAAAACACATGAGGGCAAACTACTTTCATTTAACTAGAGTCAAAAGTTTTGCCAGTTTTGTCATTAACAAAATAAGAAAGTACCTTGCATTAAAATGGCTTCCTATTGAAATGTCAGCACTCATAATGTCAAGTGCTGACAAACCAAAAAAAAAAAAAAAAGACTGAAAACACAAAAGAAGCGTGAATCTTGAAAATCACTCTTCCCTTTTAAACTTCTTTTTGCGGGAGGGGCAAGTCCCCCCTGCACCCTTCCATTTTGGGTGGCAAACCCCCTTATCCTCTGAACTTATATATACCAACTCCAAGATTACCATACCTTGGAGAAAAGGGAATACTCTGGGAATGGATTTAGTATATTTCAGTCCAATCTTTTAGCCATTCAGTTTCCATATTTCATATATCAACATGTCGAATGGTTACCCATTAAAACACACACCCCTTATTTCTTTCCAGAAGATATAACCTGAAATTTTTGAGTCTCCAAATACTGGTGCCAAAGGTCTCTCTCCACTGACTTCCATGCATTATATTCTAGCTGAGCTTTTTAAAATAGATCTTAAGTAGAGACAGGCTTAATTCAACACTAGTTTAACTTGTTCTACTGGCCTCACTGTTCATAGGCAGTTACTTGGTATGCAATCCAGGAGACCATAAAGGAGCCTCACCCAAATTCCCAATTGTCCCAAATTGTGTCTAGTTAAGTGGTTAAGTGATTTTGTCTAGGTAGCACAGCAGATAAATGATGGTGGTAAGATTCAAATATTGTGCCTTTAGTAAAAGAAGCAGCTCTTTAAGAAGTCAGAGCTTTAGCTCTCTACATTAACTGCCTGTAAGTCTTCAAGTCTTCAAAAAGGCTACATCAGTCATATCTAAATTTCTTAGCCTAAATCAAAAAACAGTTTTAAAAGGGGCATTGTGTATTAACACAAAAAATTGGAATATGCTAACATAGAAAATATCATGTGGTAAAAAGGAATAGAATTAGAAGTACTTTAGCTCTGCGTAGTTATAAGCAGCTTATAGTCAGGCTTCAGAAACAGAGTAATGTGTAAGGCAAAATTGCATGATGAGTGGTGATGGCCAGAGTGGGAGCAATTCAGTCATTGTTATCAGTCACATGAGGCAGTGAAATATTGCGCCCAGTATGCTGTGCTATGATAATGAGGCTTCTACTGAATGCAAATGAGGGTAAGCAACATGGCACAGTGATTCAGAAATGTATGAAAACTGCTTGATAAACTGGAACTGCCAGTGTATCTAGACAAACACGAGCCATACTTTGATGTTAGGGGTAGCAGCAGGATTAGCCAAAATGTGCTTGTTTGAGGCCATCCTCTCAGTGAGTAATTATGAAGGTGTATATCATCACTTTGTGCAACTAAATATCACCACCAGGACACGCAAATACTAGACTACTACTGTGTGGAATGAGTTGATACACAGGAGTTGATACACATGTGCCACCTTCACATGCAGGCTTAAGGGATATGCGGAATACTGATTATTGTGGGAAAAATGTATGTCTAGTATTGTTAATCTTTGTTATGGGGACATTTCAGAGACCAAATTAGGATACAGTGGGGCTATCCCAGGCATCCACCTCATGGATACTACACCAGTTTCTTGATGCCATGCTAAAGCATGTGGAAGAAATGTGCTTTCCATGTACCACAAAGGAAATGTGTATGATGTGTATGTTCTGTGAAATAACCCTCTTCGGGAATGAAATGGTGTGGGCAATGGTATATCAACTATAAGTGACTCCACTCCATCAACTTCTAGCTGATCTGCACCCACTCAAAACCACAAACCATCACACAGAATGCACACAATTTATCACTGTCACTCTACATCATTATCAAACACATACTTGGAGTGTTCAAGTTCCACTTCTGCTGTTTAGATACTTCTGGTGGTGCACATCAGAATACTCTAGCAACCTGCAACAAGATATTTGCTGTGTGTACAATATTACGCAGCAAAGCAGGGTATTGCCATCAGAGCAGAGGATGTAATGACTGCTCCAAAGGTGTAGGAAGAGAAAGCCCTGCTACAGCCCAGTGAACCCAGGTTAATTTAGCAACTTGGGTGACTGAGGTAGTGGCAGGCATGGGATAGGCATGGCCATCTTAGAGTGGATTATGGTCACATAGGAATACCCCACAAATTATCACTGGAAGAGGACAGGGACATAAGAGGGGCATGATCCACAGGGGGAATAGGTTGATGGACCCTGACTGAGCTGTGTGGAGGTGGGAATGATACACCACCACCTTCCCATTGCACACAGGTGATCACTGGGAAGGGGGCAATAAGCATAGGTCAGAAATATGCAAAAAAAAAGAAACACTGGATAAAGTTGATGACAAGACCCCTCCCCGACATCCTCAATTTTCATGCTGGCCCCAAATCTCGGAGAATGTCCATGAGTGAAAAGAGAAGCCAATAGACCTGGCTATGGATGGGGGCACAGCTATGCCAATGTGTGATACAAGTGGGGCAGAAGAAAGAGTAGAGGATGTGCTGGAGCCAGCAATACAAGAGGGAACTGGCATGTAGTTTGTAGGAACCCATCTGCTGGGGATGACTATGTAAAACAGAGATAGGAGCAGTATGCCATGGCACTAGCTAAAAGATAGAGTGTCCTTCACAAAATATAGGCAAGATTAGATATAGTAAAGATAATGATATGATACATACAATGCTGCAACCAGGCTATGCTATAAAGTATATGGTAAAGTATATGGACTAGCCTTGCTGTGCATCTGACACAAGCTACCTCAGTCACAAATCACTAAGGTCAGGAACTGTCAACATACGCACATGTGAGGAGGACCACAATGATAAAGGATGTCAGTGGCTACCAGGAGGGCTAATGATGTGGATTTGCATACATGGCATGTTCTGTGCAGGTGTAGTGAGCGTGGCAGATTATGTATAGAGCAGATATTCCCCTGGAGGATATAAACTCCCCCTGTTGAACTTCCAAAATAGGCAAAGTCCTCTATGATATCATCTCACAACACATGAGCAATTATCTTTGCAAAGACCACAGTGGCAGTGACCCATGCCTGTATGACTGCACTGCACATACTATATTTATTGGCTTTAGAAAAAGGTGGTGGGTGGGACCCATGGCATTATCAGCCTCTGGCATGCTTTCCTCTACTGTAGCCCCATGCTCACTGGAGCCACCAGTGCTTGTCTTACCTGTGGGCAGGGCAGAGGCTGTACCCTGTGCAGCTGTGTTGGGCAATTCTTGTCCTGTAGTGGTCTCCTGGGACTAATGGGCTGGATGCAGAAGCAATGGAGCTGTGTCAGTGGAAGGGATAAGCAATGTTCTCAACACGGTATCCATGCTTGACACTTACAGTATGGCTGCTGACTGTGCCATGCTTTGACTGCTATCATCATCAAGCTCGGATGTTCTACTAACATCAAGCATGCCCACACTTACAGTGAATGACTCCTACACTGAATCACCTGTGAATGTAGACAAAAACAACTCAGTGTATCATTTCCACTTAGTGACAGTCCCATTTCCTAGTGCTTCAATAGTTGTACAACAGATTGGCATGCAAAGAATTTAAACCCACATATTATGTGCAGAATCTCATGACAGCTGAATTTCTGAAGCTCTGATGTGCATATAGGAATGATATGACCAAATTTAACATGTAAGAAATAATGGCTGTAACATATCACACTATATCAACCTGGGGAATCTCTCCCAGAGCCCATGGTGGTGTTTGAAGTTCTGTTCTAATGTTCAGTCCTCTACTGGGTATGATGGAGCAGTCCATCATCCCAGACATAAATGAAAGATGCATCTGGAACTCCATGTCAGTGAGGCTATCTGTACAGAATGATCCCCATCCGTGACCATCCTCTTCCATTCTAGGTTGGTTGCCTTATGGTGGTCAGTGATCTTGAGGTGCATTCATAGTGCAGATTACATATGGCCACACACATTGCCTTCCACAACAAGGACTTCTATACAAGTTTGTGGAGACCCTTTTGGTATTAATTAGGAGGATCTGTCAGCTATATTCACTGAGGGTCTACAGCAAAATGTTTGTATCTGTCTGGGAGAATTTCTCTATCCATTTTCACTCCCTCATAGCCATGTCAGCCTATAAATGTGTGCATGCACATATGGCAAGTGATTGGACATTGATATTTGTTGCATCCATAGTATGGACCCCCAACCCACTGCCCAAAGTGGGCACAATATTTTACAACACATGACCCACCCAGAGGCACCATCCAACACAAAAAAGTACCACCATGGGGCAGCTGCTTCTGCTGGTCACAAGTGTTCTTCCAGTGCACCGCACTGTTCAAGTTGTACCAAATAAACTCTCTGAGGCAGTATGTGTAGAAGGCACTGCATCAGTGAATGCGGTCAGTGCAGTATGCCGTACACTATCCTATGTTTGGCCTTTGCTAATTTTTCTTTTGTATCTCATCCGTTAATATCTTTTTGTATATTTCTTTGCTGAGTTTGTTTTTTTTTTCTTTCCATTTATGTTCCTGTTTTATGCAGTGTCAGCCACAGTTGTGGCTATGGTATGGTGTGGCAGCAGTCACCTCATAGTCAATCTGGCCTGACAAACCCTTCTGGTCTTTAGCTATTTCCAGGCCTGCCTCTCTGCAGAGTTGTGTAGATCATTCAGTGGGAGGTGGCATGGAGTGTTCCATGCCTCTGTTGATCTGTCACTAGTGAGAGGTGTAGGCTCTCCATGGGTGATGCCAACAATGCCTGGTAAATAGTCTGGCAGGAGTTGGAGGTTATGGTCATGGCACTGGTGGACTGGCAGCTTGATGCTCACATTGGCCACCTGAAGCACATTCTTTTGTGACTGGAAGAATTGCATTGCAGCCTGGTGCTGTCCATTGGACTACAAGCAGCTGGGTCCAGTCAAAGAGGTGATGGACCTCTGACTATATGTAGCACTGGGTAGTACAACAGTCACATGTCACCCCAAACTATCTTCAGTTATGGTGTTCCCCTTCCTTGTGTTTCATGTTCCTCCCTCCCTAGATTGTGATCCAGTCACCTCAAAGCCACTTATTCCTGTCTCTCTGTGTTTCTCCTTTGTGTACCCCCAGCTATGTCAGCACCTTACCTGTTGGCCTTTGTGTGTGTGTGTGTGTGTGTGTGTGTGTGTGTGTGTGTGTGTGTGTGTGTGTGTGTGTGTGTGTGTGTGTGTGTGTGTGTATGTGTGTTTGCTCATGCTACTTTCTCTAAACCATCTTTCACACTCACACCTTCCCCTTGGTACTTTCTCCCTCTGCCCTTCTTGGAAAAAAGGATGATGGGCATCTGTCTCACAAAAAGAAAACTACCATTGATCCACCCCCCCCATCCCAGTCTTCCCTTTCTGTTGTCCTTCTGAGTGTACCCCTGTTTGCTCTTCTCCCATTCTGATTGTCCTTTGCATCTATTTCCTTCCCATTTATTACAACAAAGTTGTAGGGACTTTGCTATGAAGCCTTTATTAGAGCTGTCAGCTATGCTTATAAAAGCACATATTTGCATGTGTGAATGCTGAGCAACCAAGTGCTCCAGACTGTGCAGAATGCCCTACATTTGTGATCAAATTATCCCCCTGTTCTGCTGTTCTGTATTGAACAGTGGTGGCTTGTATATCACAATTATAGCCAACTGGCATTGCACTATATGAGCCAGTCATGTAACTGCTTCTAAGGCAAAGGGAGCCAATCAGGAGGAACAAAATGTGGACAGTCATACTGCTACTAGCATTTTGCACCATTGCAATACCTTCAAAAGTTATTGCAAGGTGCAGAAAGATCATCACACTTGTATTTATGGATGTCAACAGTTACTGACTACAATCCTCACATCATACTACCAACCCCACAAAAACAGATGTCATTTGAGGAACAGACCAAGCATAACAGGAAAACATCTGGTCAGTCTGTGAGAGTTGAGAAATATGTCAGAGGCATATCACTGTCAGATGTCAAGTCACCCAGTAAATACATGTCCAGACTGACCCTGTCAATCTAGCAACCCTCCATGTGTATAACAGCACTAATGACCTACAATATGGACCCAATTCTGGAACTTTGTCCCACATGTTGTTGGCCTGTCTCCACATGTCCTGTTCTGTGAGATATTTACACCTACTGTCTGTGAAACTGTAACCCCCACACCTCCATAATGTCCCCCACACAGGCGAAGAAAATAGGCAAGGCCCATATGAAGGGCGTCCCATATGTTGGAACTAGCAGCAGTGTCCAAGCCAACACCACAATACTATGTGGGCACTTACATAGCTTTATGGCCTCAGCAATACCTGACAGGACAACATCAACCCCCTCAAGTAGGCGGAACGCCTGTGGTGGACAGCACCAATACACAACTACCGTCATATGTGGAAACAATCACAGGATGGGCCAAGAAGGAACAGGTGCCTCATTGGAAGCCATGTCACCTTGTTCTGCACAAGCAAATAAGGACTCAGGTGATGTAACCTGAGGCTGTCTTTGAGAGCAAACTGGAGTCACCCACCAAGGCCAATCACTAGGCCTTCTAAATGTATGTCTGCAATTCCAGAGGCAACACGGGAAAGTAAATAATGTGGGAAGAAATAGCCAGGGAATTGTTATGGCTAGGCTAGTATAGGCCCTAAGGCTGATAGCCTAGTACCAACCTATGAACCTATGAACACACATATCTGCTCTGTAGTGGTGGTCAGTAACACCACATGCATATATGCCATGGATATAGGCAACCGGCTGCAGACAGGTGAAGTGTAAATATCACTCCCCTGTCCCCCATAGGTACACATGTACATGTACAGCACCTGTCCCCTCCCCTCATGAACAGGAAGCAGATATGTAATGCCTTCTCAAAGGCAACACATAGAGGCCTCCATAGGCCTGATACCATTCCTGGCTGCATCCAACATGAACACAGGCATGGGCTCTCAGACCCATTCTGCAGTGTAGTCAACCACAGCCTGAGCACTGGTGTCATCCCATCTGCACAGAGGACAGACAGAAAGTTGATAGAAAACAGGTTATGCATTAGCATTAATGTTCAGAAGGATACAAGTCTGAACCTGAAATGTATACCATAATGCCATGACAGCGGCCCCCAATGCCATGGCCAAAAACCACAATACTGTCCATTTAATATAGTAATATAATATTAATATCCAATAGGCGATAAATAAAAATATAAAGCTCCAATCATCAAACCAAGATAGTGTAGTGGGCAGAGTCCCAACTTAGCATGCAGATGTACATGGTTCAAGTAATACAACAGGTAATCCAAACCTACATTGGAAAGCAGTGTTAAAAATGCTATGTTCATATTAAAATATGTGGTAACTTATTTTTGTCACCCAGGGTAGTGCAGCTGTTGGAAAATGGATGTGTGAGTGCATATAACATGTGAAAATACCCATGTATACACGTCTCATACAGTATAGTTTCACCCCTTGCTACTGTAATGAAAGCACATATAGCCATGTCATGTAAGGGAAATCATATACCTAGGTTCATAGCTTTATAGGTAGGTACTAGGCTATTGGCCCTAGGGCCTATATAAGCCTAGTCAAACAGTACCTGACTTTTGCCACCCAAGAAAATTATTTTCCTGTGCCCCTGTCAAGCAGAGTCACAGAAGTGATCCCTGGGGTGAATTTCCTATCTCCCATCCAATAATCAAGATTTTTCATGAAGAGTGCTATTGAGGAACTTTATTTGATATAGATAGGTAGTTTGTTCCAGAGTATGGGAAGTCTCTGGGACAGGAATCTATCCCTCCAGCATGTTCTGTTTATTGTGGTGACAAGGTTTATGTCCCTAGAGCATGTAGCTTGGAGGGATTGGGATTTCTTTACGTGGAGCATGTCCAACAGCTCTGGGTTTGACATAGCTTTGTATGTTAGGCAGAGATCGCCTCTGAGTAGGCAATATGCGACAGAGTAAAGCTGGAGTTTTTTGAGACGGTCTGCATAGGGCATCTGTTTGAGGCCAGTAATCATCTTTGTAAGGTATTTCTGTGGCCTTTCCAGTTGTGGTAGATCTCTTGTGAGGTACATACCAAAAGGGGCGTTGTACTCTATAATGGGTCTAATGAGTGATGAGTAGAGGGGAACAATGACCTCTTTTTTCCTGGATGAGAAACCTTTTGTGATGAGGTGTGCCATGTAGAAGGATTTCCTGACTACTGTGATGATGTGATTATCACAGGGAGAGACTACTGTCCACCTGTGTCTCAAGGTTTCTTATCACATTTTTGGTGTTAAGTAGACAACCACCTATGTGGTAGTTCATGGGTACAGATTTACCAAAAGGGATGACAATGCACTTTTTGGCAATGAGCTTGAGGTCATGGCTTTGACACCAGGCATCTGTCTCAGTGAGGCCCTTTTGTAGGATGTCCACATCATTAGGAGTTTTGATTATGGCTCCTAGTTTGCAGTCATCTGTGAACATTGTTAGCCAAAGACCTTCTGTGTTAGCTTGTACTTCAGAGAAGTAGATACCAAACAGGAGAGGACCCAGGACTGAACCCTGTGATACTCCACTTGTCACTGGTCTGAATTTGGATTTAGAGTCTGCTACTTTCACAGTGTGGGTTCTGTCAGTGAGCCAGTTGGCAACCATCTTGTGACATAGGGATTTATACCTAGTTTAGTGAGTTTGTCTATAATCCCAGAGTGGGGGATGGTGTTGAAAGCCTTGGTGAGATCTAGATAGGCTGTGTGAACCACCTTACCCTCATCTACGACTTTGGTGACCGCTTCAAAGAAGTCTATCAGGCTTAGGAGACATGATCTGCCTTTTACAAACCCGAACTGGGTAGGGTCCAGAGTTTAGAGATTACCAATGTCATTGTTTATAAGTTCCATGATGGTACACTCCATAGCCGTGCAGACCAGGCACACCAGGCTAATGGGGCAGTAGTTCCCGGGTCCATGGTGGCTCCCCCATTGTGGAGTGGGATAACCGTTGCTGTGCACCATTCAGTGGGCACAAAGCCTGAGGTGAGGCTATGATTGAACATGGTACTTAGGTGGGGTGCCAGTTCATTCTGTAGTTCATGTAGAACACAGCCTGGGATGTTGTCAGGTCCCATGGATGCTGTGTTTTTGGCTTTGGAGAGTGTTTTTTTACCTGTGCAGCCATGGTTACAGGTACTTTGCATTCTTCCGGTATAGAGATAGACCCTTTAGGGGATGAGAGAGGGGTAAAATTAGCACTGAACCTATCTGCCAGGATGTTGGCAATATCAGTTGATTCTGTATATTTAGTGCCATTGTGCTGTAACCTAGAACAGATCTGAGTGTTGCCATTGAGATTCTTGACATAGCTATAGAATGCTTTGTGGTTGTCTTTAGAATCAGTGGTGATTTTGTTTTTGTAACTAGCTTTGGAGAATTTTATGGGGGATCTCAGCTTCTTACTGAGGCTGACCTCGGAGTTCCTCCAATCATGGGATTTTACTCTTTTTTGCAACAGTTTCTTTCTTCTGTTGTAGACTTTGTTTATAGCAGTGGACCACAAGATTGGCTTCCATTATTTGGAGGATAGCATCTTGGTTCTGTTAGGGATTGCACAATCCATGCACTCGTGTAAGTGCTTGTAAAGTGCAATTGTATAGGATTCAGCAGTCATATCTCAATTGTCTGTCATCATGGGTGTTGTGAAGTTTGCCACTTCTATCTTAAGAAGTGTGAAGTTGGCTTTGGAGAATTTTTTTACAGTGGTTTCCCTAATGGGGGGGTTGGGGTGGGATGTGGATGTCTAGGGTGATTTGCTTGTGGTTGGATCTGACCAACAAGGAATTGACTTCTGGTTTGGAACACCGGCTGCCCATGTTGGTAATGACCAGGTCTAGGATATTGCTGCCCCTGTTGGAGGTGTGGATAAGTTGATCTAAGGCAATGGAATTTATGAATTTCAGAAAACGTTGAGCACAAGAGTTGGTACATGAGTAGTTTTCCCAGTTAATGGTGGGGTAGTTGAAATCACCCATTATTAGGGTGTTAGGTTGTATCCTAATATTTTCCAGTGCATCAAGAAATGAGGAGTGGGAATCCTGGGGCATGGTGGGAGATCTGTAGCAAGCTGCAATTTGCATTGCGGTCTTGCCCAGAGTTAGTTGCACTTGGATAATCTCAGATGCATTATGCTGAGCAACTAGCCTGGAGGTGTGGATATCCTTAATGAATATGGACACGCCTCCACCTTTAGTGCTTCTGTCCAGGTTAGGTGGCCAAAAGGTGTGGTATGAATTATAGCCTGGTAATGCAGGGGTGCTCTCTGGAGCCTTGAACCAGGTCTCTATCACTGCACAGATGTCGATGTTCTCCATTTTAAGGAGTGCCTCGAGTGAGTGCATTTTGAGGTTTAGACTTCTAGCAGTAAGTAGCATTACCCTCAGATTTTGCTTGCTTACTAAATGAAGTCTTACACTTACTAAATAAAGTCATTAGTGTGGTATATTATGGGAATGAACTGTGAGGAATGGTTAGCAATACTTGGCTATGGTTAGGAGGTTTAACAACACATTTCTGTTGTCCTCACCCCTCTCTCTGAGTGTCCAAATTCACCTCCAAAGTCTGTGTAAATGCACAGCTGCTGCTGTATAAGAAATGGACAGCTATGGACCTTCTGTACACCCATCCTGCACATCCGTAGCTATCTTCCATATTGTCTTCCCTCTGCGTGCCCCGTTTCCACCACATTCCTATCACCCCTTTTCTTTCCTTTTAAAGAATTATTGTGGAAGTAAGTGTGATTTAGCAGTCGTAAGTAAGTGGGAGTAAAAACAACAAAATTACCAGGCCTGTCAGATTTTAAACCCAGAGGCCCTGTACACCATAGTCAGAGCAATGTACCACTACATCATTTGAGCTGTAGGGGTTGCCGATGCTTTTTCCAGCATATGCTCATTCAACAGTAGGGAAAAGAATCCGTAGAATCAGTCAAGCCTCATATTTATACATATGCACATGTATATATGTACGGAGATGCATATATATGGACAAATATATAGGTTCATAGGGTGGTACTAGGCTATCAGCCCTAGGGTCTATACAAGCCTAGCCATAACAATTCCCTGGCTATATCTTCCCACAGTATTTACTTCCCTGGACCCTTGTCTAACAGGTTGACTGACGTGATCCCCGGGGTGAATTTCCTATCTCCCATCTAATCATCAAGGTTCCTTTTGAAAAGGTCCAAAGAGGCGCTCTGCTTGACATGTATGGGCAGTCTATTCCAGAGTCTGGGGAGTGTCTGGGTCAGGAACCTATCCCTCCAGCATGTTTTGTTCATTGTGATGACAAGGTTTAGATCTCTGAAGCGTGTGTCTCTGAGGGATTAGGATTTCTTTAAGTGTTGCGTATCCAACAGCTTTGGATTTGACGTGGCCTTGTATGTTAAGCAGAGATTGCCTCTGAGTAGGTGATATGCGACAGAGTATAGCTGGAGTTTTTTAGATGTTCAGGATAGGGCATCTGCTTTAGGCCTGTGATTCTTTTAGTGAGGTATTTTTGTGGCCTTTCCAGTCGTTGCAGATGTCTTGAGAGGTACATACCAAATGGGGCATTGTATTCTATAATGGGTCTTATGAGGGATGAGTACAGTGGGACAATGACTTCCTTTTTTCTGGATGAAAAGCCCTTAGTGATGAGGTGTGCCACATAAAAGGATTTCCTGACTGTTGTGGTGATGAGGTTATTGAAGGTGAGACCACTGTCCACCTGTGTCCCTAAGTCTCTTATCACACTTTCTGTGTTTAGTGTACTGCCACCTATGTGGTAATTGACAGGTACATGTTTTTCCCAAAGGGGATAACTATACATTTCTTGGCATTGAGCTTGAGCCCATGACTCTGGCACCAAGCATCTGTTTCTGTAAGGCCCTTTTGTAGAATATCCACATCATTTGAGGATTCAATAATGGCTCCCAGTTTGCAGTCATCTGCAAACTTTGTTAACCAGGGTCCCTTAGTGTTGGCCTGTACTTCAGAGAAGTAGATGCCAAACAAGAGTGGTTCCAGGACTGAACCATGAGGTACTCCACTTGTCACTTGTCTGGAGATGGATTTGGAGTCAGCTACTTTTACAGTGTGGGTTCTGTCAGTAAGTCAGTTGGCAACCCATCGAGTGACATAGGGATTAATCCCCAACTTAATAAGTTTATCTCTGATTCCAGAGTGGGGGATGGTGTTGATGACCTTGGCGTGGTCCAGATAGGCTGTGTGGACCAATTTACCCTTGTCCACAGCTCTGGAGACTGATTTAAAGAAGTCAATTAGGTTCAAGAGACAAGATCAGCAATTCACAAACCCTAACTGTGTGGGGTCCAGTGTTTGAAGGTTGCCAATGTCTTTGTTCCATGATAATACGTTCCATGGCCTTGCAGATCAGGCACATCAGACTGATGGGGCAGTAGTTCCTAGGATCCAAGGTGGATCCCCCTTGTGGAGTGGATAACTGTAGCTGTGCACCACTCAGTGTGCACAAAGCCTGAGGTGAGGCTATGATTAAACATGACACTTAGGTGAGGTGCCAGTTCATTTTGTAGTTCATGTAGTACACAGCCTGGGATGTCATCTGGTCGCACAGATGCTGTATTATTAGCTTTGGAGAGTGCATTTTTTACCTGTGTAGCCATTATTACCAGAATTTGGCAATCTTTCGGTATTGAGATGTGCCCTTTAGGCAGTAAGAGGGGGGTGAAGTTTGCACTGAATTGACCTGCCAGGATATTGGCAATATCCTTGGGATCAGTATATTTAATGCAATTCTGTTGTAGCTCAGAGCAGATCTGAGCATTTCCATTTAGATTCTTGACATAGCTATAGAATGCCTTGTGGTTGTCTTTGGAATCTTTGGCAATTTTATTTTTGTAACTAGCTTTGGAGGATTTTATGAGGGATCTCAGCTTCTTACTGAGGCTGGTAAGGGAGTTTTTTGCATCCTGGGATTTTCCTCTTTTCTGCAACAGTTTCTTACTTTTGTTGTAAAGTTTGTGTATGGCAGGGGACTACCAGATTGGCTTCCTTTTTTTGGAAGAGAGCATCTTGGTTTTATTGCAGATGGCATGATTCATGCATGAGTGGATGTGCTCATACAGTGCCTTAGTGTAGGATTCAGCAGTCAAACTTTCAGTTCCTGTCTGCATGGGTGTCATGAAGTTTGTCACTTCTTACTTGAGTAACATGAAGTTGGCGTTGGAGAAGTTTTTTTTACAGAGGTTTCCTTACTGTGGGGTGGGGGTGGGATGTGGATGTCAAGGGTGATTAGCTTATGGTCAGACCTGACCAACGAGGAGGTGACCATAGGTGTGGAGCATCGATTTCCCATGTTGGTAATGACCAAGTCTAGGATATTGGAGCCCCTGATGGGACTAAGGATTAGTTGATCCAGGGCATTGGAATTTATGAATTCCAAGAACCATTGGGCAAAGGTGTTGGTACAAGAGTAGTTTTCCCAGTTAATGGCAGGGTAGTTGAAATCACCTAGTATTAGGGTGTTTGGTTGTATCTTAATATTTTCCAGTATGTTTAGAAAGGTGTAGTGAGAATCTTGGGGCATGGTGGGGGATCTGAAGCAAGCTACAATTTAGATTGCAGTCTTACCTAGTGTTAGTTGCACCTGGAAAATTTCAGACACATTGTGTTAGGCATCTAGCCTGGTGTTGTGAATATCCTTGGTGAATATGGACACTCCTCCACCTTTAGGGTTTTGGTCCTGGTTTGGTGACCAAAAAGTGTGGTAAGAGTTGTAGCCTGGTATTGCAGGGGTGCTCTATGGAGCCTTGATCCAGGTCTCAGTTGCTGCACATATATCGATGTTCTCCATTTTTAGGAGTGCCTCGAGAGAGTGTATTTTGAAGTTTAGACTTCTAGCATTTAGTAGCATTACCTTCAGATTTTGCATGCTTGTACCAGTTACGGTGGTGGTTTTGTCCTTTGAACTTTGCCTAAAACGGCCCTATAGGGGTGGCAAAAACCTTAGCTAGTAACCTGAATCCCAGGGGTGACAGGTGTAGACCATCTCTGACAAAGCATCATGGTTTTTCGATCATGTCGTCCCAGGCAGACAGATACTGGATCCACTTTGAATGACACCAGAAACTTAGCCAATTGTTGAAGTCAATCATTTTGTCCTTATACTGTGGTATCATTCTGGGTGAAGGCAGGATGCTACTCAGGGCTAGGGTCATACCTGCCTGGGCCACATGATCCAAGAACTCTTCCATGTCTCTTTTCATGTAGTCCAGGGAGGTATGTCTCAAGTCATTCACTCCAACATGGACAATGACAGAGTCATATTTGTACTCATTGTGGAGTGACTTGAGTGCATGCGTTATTTGGTGGATCCTGGCACCTGACAGGCAGCTGATTGTAATTCTCTCCTTGTTCAGCCTGGTGAGTGGGACATCAGTGTGTCTGACATTAGGGTCACCTATGACTAAAGTGTTGGGTACGTTGTCTTGCCTTAGGGGCTGTTGGGTGGCACACTGGTGTTGTGAGCTATGTGACACTTTGGTTGTGATTGGTGTTTGTTTGCATTTCAGCTTCAAAAGTCCCTGTTGCATGGGCAGGTTAATATTAAGGGCCTCCACATATGTGGGTTTAGGGTTGCTATGTGTGGGTGTTGGTGGTGTGGGTTTAGAAGGGCTATGTGTTGCTTGAGGTGTAGTGCGGGTGTTAACCTTCTCCTCTTGACTGTCTAGCACAATTTTGGGTGGAGAGAACTTTGGTTCCAGTTTGGTTAAGTAAGTGCATCTCTCGCAAGTTGTAATGTTGGGTGGTAGGAGGAGAGG
>NC_056733.1:1914462348-1914506248 GCF_019279795.1 Protopterus annectens
GGAGTCATACCTCAGAACCAGACCTACCAACCCCTTACTGCAAGAAATCTGCCCCAAGGCTGTCCAAATGGGGACCAATGGGACAAAACTAGGGACATATTTCAAATAACGCTCTGATGTAGAATGTTGCCAGAGTTACAGGGTGTGTTTCAGCATACATGTTCTGAAGGATGTGAGTTCTGAAACTGAAATGTATGTCATCATTTACTGTCAGAAATCCTCAAATCCTCACAGTGATTTACCAGGGATATGAAAATAATGCATCTGTGGAACAGACCGAAAATATGAGCAATAAGCCTGGATATACTGCAACAATCCAGACAGTCTGAGGTAGGCTCAGAACCCCTTAGTGCAATGAACCTGGGCCAGGCCTGACAAAGGGTCTATATTAAATTCTCGAAAGCTGACAATGTTGAATCTGACATTGTCGACACAAGAATAGCGAAACTACAGAACATCGAACAAGTAAATGGAAATCTCTGTAAGGGGAGATTTCCATTTACTTCAATGTAGTGCAGTCTCGGAGTTGGTATATTTAAGTAGCGGGGGGAGTGGGGGGCACAGCCCCCCATGTAGGGTGTGCAGGGGGGCTTGGCCCCATGCCTACACCTTTTAGTTTTTTTTTTTTTCTGAACATTCAATGTTTTAACAGTTTGATCACTAAAGGTTGACCTTTAGTGATTCGAACTGTTAAATATTCAATGTTCTAATATAGACCCCTGACAAACTGGAGGGAGAAAGCCATGGAAATAGGGGCATATCTGAAATTCTGGAGTGGATAGGCTGACACAGTTGCTGCAGTAACACCCTCATGTCTGTCTTAACATATATTGACTGAAATAGCACAAGTCCAACACTCAATTACTTCCCACTAGTTAGTGTCTGAAATCCTCACATCAGTCCACTGATGTGTCAGAAATACACAACACTTACGGGGGATAGGCAGCACTACAACCTACAAATATCTAGACATAACATCACATTAGGTAACCTACACTCAGCTGCTAAACATGTCACCAAGCACTGTCCAAACTACAATCAGACTGACACAACACTAACCCAAATCTGCTAGGGGGAATTTCACATGTATTGGCAAATATTTCAGGCACTACAGTGATGTCACAGCACTGAAAAACAGACACCAGTGTAAAAGTGCATACCCACAACCAATTCAACCACAGTCAAAGTGACATACCAGTAAGCCAAAGGAACAGTACAATATAAGGACTGTGTGAACAAAAACATCTCAACATGTTTGCCACTCACACACTACCCCCACATATACTGGCCCAATTCACAGTGTACTATGATGCCTGACTGTGGTATGGGACATGTCTCAGTCTGCCCCTACAAACATATACAGCCAATAGACCACCAGAAACAGGAGCAACATGCACAGGCAGATAGAAAAGGAGACATAACACATACATCCACGCCCCTCCCTACATAGGCCAAATAACATTAACACAATACACTGCTACACAATCCTGAAAGTCTGTCAACAATTTCCAGAAATACACAGACCTCTCAACTGTACAGAGTCCCACAGAATGTCCAGGCTTTCCCTCATATATAAGGCCTCTTCCACATAACATGTCTGGCAGTCTGATACATCACTGGGATAATGTCAGGCATGTAGGCACTAAATAATCATATACCATACCTATCAATCTCTTCCTGCATGACATCTGGACAAAGCCTGACATAATCGTGAGACAGAGGGCCAAAAACAGGGGCATGTTTGAAATATTGCTGTTATAAACTGAGAATGTTGTGGTTGTAAACACAAATGGATGTTAGTAGTTACTGACTGCAATCCTCAGAGTATACTACTGATTTTCCAAAGACAAAAAATGTTTGAGGAACACATCAAACATAGGAGTCCAAATTCTGGCCATTCTGCAGATAGCCCTACAGGTGAGAGTTATGTCCAACACATCATACTGTCAGAGTTAAATCACCCAGGATCTCCATGTCCACACAAACCCTGTTAGACTAGTATTAATCCAAATGTATATCAGCAATACATACATTCTGTCTCTATGTCTGGAACATTCTCCCCATGCTGTTGCCTGTCTCCACAGTTTTGGTTGTAAGAGGTATTTCCCTCTGTGATGCTATTGTTCACACACCTCCATGAAGTCCTCCACATTGGCATGGAAAAGGGTCAATGCTCACATGACATACTCAATGATAGGAGTGTGTTGCCATGTCATTGGCTATATGAATAGCAACACAGCTGTCCTGCATGCAATTATCAAGTGGGGGATATCAACTGGTGCACAGGCCATCAGCTGCTCATGAGCATTACCTACAAACTGCAAGCTGTTGCCTATGCAAAACTGATGTACACCCTACATCCTTGAGAGAGAGAGAGAGAGAAAAACAGCAACAATAAAAATAAAAAACAAGCAGGACATAACCACCTACACTCGAATAAAACAAACAGGCATGTCAAACAAATAAGCATATAATAGACTGCATTAGAGGTATGTAAGAATGGGACATAGGAACTGTAATATATATGTCTGAACAAGACTTGCTGTACTGATATATTGCTTACCAGAACCTATGGCCATAGCATCTGGGTCTGTCTGCAATGACATAGACCATAGGTCAGGCCCCTGAGTCACCCCAGGAAAGGATGGATAACATATGACTACTCCTGCAGTTCGTGTTGAACAACACTGACTGTGTCAATGCTAGGCCAGCTACTGGGATGTCATACATATCCATATCTTACTTGTCAATACAACTATGATATACTTGGTTGTCTCAGAAATATGAGAGACCTATACATGGTATTTGCATAGTAAAGTACTGTTGCACACATGTGTGTTGAACTGCATGTGATATACTGAGCTCATAATCTGTGAAGACTGATGTTACAACATCTCTTTCTTTTTCTTCTGGCTCTTCCCATTAGGGGTTGCCACAGTGGACTATCTGTTGCCATTTCTGCCTGTCCTCTGCATCCTGCTCTGTCACACCAACCACCTACATGTCCTCTCTCACCACATCATGGAACCTTATGAGGCCTTCCTCTTTTCCTCTTACCTGACAGCTTTATCCTTACCATCCTTTTCCCAATATACTCAGTATCCCTATGCAGCACATGTCCAAACTGATGTAATCTTGCCTCTCTGGGTTTGTCTAAAAAACACCCAATGTGGGCTGACCCTGTCATATACATTTTGCTAATCCTGTCCACCCTCATCACAACCAGTGCAAATCATAACATCTGTAACTCTGCCACGTCTAACTGTGACTCCTGTCTTTTTGTCAATGACACTGTCCCCAACCCATGTAACATAGCTGGTCTCACTAACCGGTTGTAGACCTTCCCTTTCACTGTTACGGGAACTCATCTGTCACACATCAGTACTGACACTCTTCTCCACCCTCTCCATCCTGCCACATTTCTCTTCTTCACCTGTCCTCCACAGTCATCATTACTCTAAAATGTTGATCCGAATCATTCATACTCATCCCCCATTGCCAACTCTTCTCCCTGCATCCTCAACATTCCACTGCCCTCCCTCTCATTCACACACAGATATTCTGTGTTAGTCCTGCTGACCTTCATTCCTCTCCTCTCTAGAGCATATCTCCACCTATACAGGGTCTCCTAAATCTGTACCCTACTCTCAGTACAGATCACAATGTCATCTGCAAGCATCATAGTCAACGGGGACTCCTGTATGATCTTGTCTGTCAACCTGTCCATCACCATTGCAAATAAGAAAGGGCTCCCACCTGATCCCTGATGTTATCCCACCTCCACCTTAAATGTATCTGTCACTCCCACCGCAGACCTCACCACTGTCACAGCACCCTTGTACATATCCTGTACCAGTCTTACATATATCTCTGCCACTCATGACTTCCACATACAATACCACAACTCACCTCTAGGCACCCTGTCATATGCTTTCCCTATGTCCAGAAAGACACAAAGCAACCCCTGACCCCCTCTGTACTACTCCATCAACACTCTCAGAGCAAACATTGCATCTGTAGTGCCCTTACCTGGCATGACAACAAACTGCTGACCACTACTCATCACCGCCCTGCTAAACCTAGCTTCCACTATGCTTTCCCATGACTTCATGTGACTAATTCATTTTATCCCTCTGTGGTTACTACAGCTCTGCACATCAACCTTATTCTTAAAATGGTACACAAACACTTTCTCTCCACTCCACATGCACCCTCTCTCTTTCCAAGATATCATTAAACAATCTGGTGAAAAACACCACTGCCATTTCCCCTAAACACCTCCATGATTCCACAGGTAAGTCATGTGGACCAACAGGCTTTTCAATATTCATCCTCTTCATAGCTATCCTTACTTCCTCCTTGGTATGCCATTGCACTTCCTGATTCACTATACCAACATCATCTAACCCTCTTTCTCTCATTCTCTTCATTCATCAGCCTCTCAAACTTCTCTGTCCATCTGCTCAACACAGCCTCCTTGCTTGTGAGTACATTTCCCTCATTATCATTTATCACCCTTATCTGCTGCACATCTTTCCTAGCTCAGGCCCTCTGTCTAGCCAACTGGTACAAGTCCTGTTATCCCTCCTTAGTATCCAGCCTGTCATATAAGTCGTCATATGTCTCATCCTTAGCCGTTGCCACCTCTCTCTATGCCATGCACCTCATCTCCTTATACTCCTGTCTACTTTCCTCATCTCTCCAGCAATCCTACTCCTTTATCCACAACCTCTTTCTCTGTATGCTGTCCTGTACTTCCTTACTCCACCACCAGGTGTCCTTTTAATCCTTCTTCCATCCACATGTCACACCAAGCACCTTTCTAGCCATCTCCCTTACTCGCTCTACTGTACTTACCCAGATATATGGCTAATCATCATTGCCACCCAGTGTCTGTCTTAAATCTTCCCTGAACTCCACCTCACAATCACCCATTCCAGTTCCCACCATCTGATCCTTGGTGCTGCCCTCACACTCCTCCTCTTCTTGATCATCAACATCATCTTACAGACCAACAGTCTCTGCTGCCTAACTACACTTTACCCTGTCACCACTTTACAGTCTCCAATCTCCTTCAAACTGGCCCTCCTACATTGGATATATTCTACCTGTGTGCATCTCCCTCCACTCTTGTATGTCACCTTATGCTCCTCCCTCTAGTTATAGTATATATTCACCACAGCCATGTCTGTCCTTTTGGAAAATCCACTACCATCTCACCGTCTGCATTCCTTTGCTTAACACCATACATATCCATCCTTTCCCCATCCCCTCTGTTCCCTTCATCAACATGGCCATTGAAATCTGCTGCAATCACTAGTCTCTCAGCTTTGGGTACAGTCATCACCATATCATCCAACTGACTTCACATTTCTCTTTCTCATCCACCGCACAAGCAACTTGTGTAGCATATGCACTAACAAAATTCATCATTACACCGTCCCTTTCCAGATTCATAAACATCACTCTATCAGACACTCATATCATCCTACAAAAACACCCTTTGTATACTGTTCCATCAGGATAACCCTACCCCCTTTCCCCTCCCATCCACACCCTGATACCACAATTGTGACCTGGCCCTGATACACCTAGCTGTACTCCCCTTCCATCTGGTCTCTTGCACACACAATATATCCACCTTCTTCTGGCCATCATATCAGCTAGCTCTGTCCCTATACCAGTCATACTGTCAACATTAAAAGTTCTTACCCTCACTACCACTTTTCTAGCCTTTCTTCTCTCTTCCTGCCATACGAGTGTTGGACATCCTCCAGGGTATTTCTGTCGATGCAAAGGCTACTGTGCTATTGAATGACTCGTGTGTTACAGCAATATTAAGACAGTGTCACTAATTTTGTCCCATTGGCTCCCATGTATGTGTGGCGTCCTACAAATTTCCTGCTCTAACAGGTTGAGAGGAATGACTGGAAAACAAGAGTGTGAATACTGTGTGCCATACTGACATAGAACAGAAATGTATATCAGGTATTACCTGTGCACATGTCAGTATGAGTAGGTTTATCTGGCCGCCTCATAACAGCAGGCATGGGATGCAAAATGTCAGTTAAATAAACTGTACATGTTGTACATGTGTGCAATCTTAGTTCTTGTGCATCCAACAGAGTGACATTTCTACAGCTACTGGTTGTTGCATTGCCCTGACACAGCCATGGGTACTACAATAAGCGTGATTATCTGTTTGAAATTGGAGAGGTGTCCAGCTGTGTTATGACTGTGTGCCCATGCCTACTACAAACAGCTATATGAACACCAACATAGCTTTATGGACTCAGCAATACCTTACTCATAAAACCTGCCTCCACCAAAGTAGAGTAATCCCCTTTGCTGGACAGCAGCAATACACAAACCACAGACTTGGTCCCTATATTGGCTGTACAGAGCAAATTAGGACCTGGCACCAACTTGGCATCAAGTCAGCCTTTGTCTGATCAAGCACATAAGGTCACAGGTGGAGTACTATAAGGCTAACTATGAGTACACATTGGACACATCCACCAAGGCCAATCACAAGGCCATCTTCATATATGTCTGCAATCTCAGAGGCAACAAACCAACCCATCCTGTAATAGTGGTCAATCAGACCACATACACACAACATAGCTATAGCCAACCTGCTGCAGATAGGTTTAGAGCAAATATCACCTCCTGGCTCAGCATCACTACAGGTGGATATGCACAGCACCCACACCCCTCCCCTCATCACCAGTGAGCAGGTACATATTGCCTACTGAAAGGCAACAAACGTAAGTATCCATGGGACCTGATAAGATCCCTGTCCACATCCTACATGAACTCAGGCATGTGCTCCCAGCTCTATTACACACTGTAGTCACACCAAGGCTTGGCACCATCCACACCCCATCTGCATTGAAGATGGCCAATGTCATCCTTCTACATATAAATGAATGAGGAGTACAGTATTATGAAATTAACTAGACCTCATTGTGGGGAATATGACACATCAGGACCAGCAGTGCAATGCAAGCAGATGCAGTGCTGATAGATTACAGGGGTATGTTGTGGTTGTGAGTGATGGTTACTGGCATTCAATGTAGCTATACAAGTTCTGTACATACTGTTGCCAAATGTGTGAGGTCCTGTGATGTGTTTCCCTTTTTATGTCTTCCAGGTGTAATGTCACATCAGCAAAGGTCTACTTTCTCACTGGCTGAGACAAATATAATCATAGAAGCAACACTACAGAACCATGCCATAATGTTTGGCTGGAGCCAGCAACATCTGTGGGAGAGGACCGGCCTGTGGGATAACCTAGTCCACAGGGTAAATTATGTTGGCCTGCATGCACGTACATACAAGCAGGTCTGGCATTGTGCAAACAACTGGTAAATGAAACAAAAGTGCTGCAGGCAGGTGGCTAAAACAAACCAATTTATTCAACAATAAACGTGAAGCACTTTTTGTCAGGTCAGTGACTTGACTTCCTCAGACATCAAACATGTTCTCAAACCATTCTTTTATATATTGGTTTGATTAATTAATCTGAATATGCACCAGTCAGACAACATCCCTTCCCACTAATAGGTAATGCAATATAGTCTTAAAAATACAGCATGAAATAACCGTACACAAAATAAAATAAAACATAACATTCCCTTTTAATGTGTACAATATGATAAAACATTCAAATACACTAGACATTAAATACCCTACATTTAATATTGGAACTGGGATTAAACAAGATAAAATACAACAATGTCCCTCAAAACCATACCACATAACCTCTGTCTCACTTTTTAATCAAAATACAAGTTAATGAAATCACTTCATTCAGGCCAGGGTAATGGCAAGCATCCAAGCATAACTGCCATAAAACCTCTTGCCTCTCCAAAATAAGGGATGATAGTCCTCCCCTACATGGATCCGGGGTGACCTCTTCCACCACCCTGAATCAAAAGGAGTGACCCAAGTTGACACCACAGTGTTTCGCTAACGATTTGCTAACGCGTTTTATAACAAGCATTTCAAAAATTATGACGCTTCTTTTTACTACATCTCTGAAGAAGCTACTGTTTTACTAAGTGGCAAAAATGTTGGTTGTGTTTTGTCTGTTTAATAAACCTACATTAAGACAAGAGGAGCTTGGATGTTCTTTGGCGGCTTGCTGGTTTTTATAACAATCACACATCATTTGTTAGTGATATCAAGAACCTCCATGCCAATACCCAGAAGTGCTCTGAGTTACTGCACAATGCTGCCTCCTATACTGAACCAACTGATATTGCTAACATTCTTGCCAAGACATTCAGTGCCATCTTTACCCCTCTCCCCCCAGGGGAAAAATCAGAATGCCAGAAGAATGCCAGGCACCCAGGATTACTGCCACCCAGGTTACACCTGCATTGTGCACGGGCAAGAATACAGCTTCCATGGGACCCCAAATTATCTCTGGCTGTGTTCTACATGAACTACAAAGATACCTGGCACCACATCTGTGTGCCCTGTTCAGTTGCAGCCTCACCTCAGGCTTTAATCCTCCCAAATGGCACAATGCTACAGTCATCCCTCTCCATAAAGATGTGGTAACTACAGATCCTGGGAACTATCAGTCTAGTAGTCTGATAAGTCTGATGTGCACAGCTATGGAGCACATCATCAGGGACCTGATCAACAAACGTATAGGTAATCTCCTAACTCTGGACCCCACACAGTTTGACTTTGTGAAAGGGAGATCATGCCTGCTCAACCTGTTTGATATCTTTGAGTCAGTCACCAGGGCTGTGTATGACAATAAGGCACTGCATACAGCCTACATAAATCTGGCCAAGGTTCTTGATACCATTCCTCAGTCAGGAATTATGGATGAACCCACCAAACTAGGCATCAACCCCTATATCACTAGGTGTTGCATATTGGCTCACAGATAGAACACACGGTGTGAAAGTAACGAGCTCCAAGTCAGACTGCCAGCCAGTCAAGAGTGGAGTCCCACAGGGATCAATCCTGGGTACTCTCCTGTTCAGCATGTACTTCTCAGGAGTCCAGGCCAACACAAAGGAACTGTGGATGACCAGGTTAACAGGCAACTGCAAGCTGGGAGCCATCATTAATTCCACAAGTGATGCAAACATCCTACAGAAAGGCCTCACTGAGGCCACTGACAGGTGTGGAAACCATGGCCCAAAGCTTAACACCACAAAATGCATTACCAGCCCCAATGGAAAAATTTCAGTTCCCACTAAGTACCACATCGATGGGAGCCCACTGAACACTGTAGGCATTATAAGAGATCTGGGAACACAGGTTAACAGCAACCTCTCCTTTAACCGCCACATTGCCACTGTAGTCAGGAAATCCTTCTATGTGGCACATCTCATTACCAAGGGTTTTGCATCCAGGAAGCAGGAGGTCATCGGCCTCTCTGTGTACTCTTCCCTCATTAGACCAGTCATCAAGTATAATGGCCCATTTGGCATGTATCTCACTAGACACCTGCAATAGCTGGAGAGGCCACAGACGTACCTCACAATGAGAATCCTAGGCATTAAACACATGTTCTACACAGACAAACTCAAAAGACTCCAGCAATTCTCGGTTTCATATCATCTACTTAGATACAAACTCTGCTTGACTTGCAAAGCCATGTCTCACTCAGCTCTTTTACAAATGCTACATCTAAGGATGTCCCAGTCTCTCTGAAACACACACTGCAGGGACCTCAACCTCATTACCACAATCAACACAACATGCTGGAGGGACAGGTCCTCACCCTGAGACTGCACATACCCTGGAATAGACTTCCCATACATGTCAAGCAAAGCACCTAGATGAACCTGTTCCAGAGAGATCTTGATGAGTGGATTGGTAAATGATGGGGTCACTGGGAACTAACATTGGGTGGCACAATGGCAAGGCACTTCTATGGACTAGGCTTGTAACAGCTCCAGGGCCATTAGCTTACTACACACCTATGAACCTGTAAGGGGAGGTGACATCGGCATAACTGATACAGTAGGTCAGTGGGTAGGTAACTTATTATAATACTTCTTCCAACAAACAAACATACACAGTTACACCCACACTTATACACCACACACACATTTGCTAGATCTGAGAGTCGACCCCCTGCCTATCTAATTATTTGTACTATAGTGTTATGCAGTTATCACATGCACTCCAAAGATTACTGGACTAATAACTGGCCAAAAGTGCTGATAAGTGGAATGACATCAGCATGACTGATAAAGTATGCCAGTGGTGGGAAACTTATCAAATGACTGATAAAGTATGCCAGTGGTGGCAAACTTATCAAAATACTTCTTCCTACAAACATACACAGTTACACACACATTTGTACACCCACACACTTGCCAGATCTGAGAATACAACCCCTGTATTTCTAGTTATTTGTACTATAGTGTTACGCACCTATCACACATACTACAGAGCTTACTGGGCTGACAACTGGCCAAAGGTGCTGATAAGGGGAGTTACATCAGCAGGAGTGATAAAGTAGGGCAATGGGTGGGAGACTTATCAAAATACTTCTTTTTACAAACATACACATATTTTCCAGATATGAGATTAGAACTCCTGTCTAGCTAGTGATTTGTACTATTGTGTTACACAGTTAACATACATGCTACAGAGATTACTGGGCTGACAACTGGCCAAAGGTGTTGCTAAGGAGAATGACATCAGCAGGAGTGATAAAGTAGGGCAGTGGGTGGGGGACTTATCAAAATGCTTCTTACAAACATGCACATACACACACACACACACACACACACACACACACACACACACACACACACACACACACACACACACACACACACACACAGTTGCCAGTATTGAGATTAGAGAGCCTACCTAACTAGTTATTTCTACTATAGTGTTACACAGTTATCGCATGAACTACAGTGCTTATAGTGGTGATCAGTGTCCAAGGGTACTTCTAAGGTGAATGAAAGCAGCAGATCTTGTGAAGCAGGGCAATGTGAAATGTACTGAGTGGGAAGAGTCTCCTAATACTTGGACCTATGGAGACACACACACTCACACACACACACACACACACACACACACACACACACACACACACACACACACACACACACACACACACACAGGCAGGTGATGTGATATAAACTCAACCTCACTACTATTACACAATGGGGCTCACCTTTTATGCTGGCACATGTGACTGTTTACAGCTGGTATGCCACTGTCCACAGAAGGACATCACTGTATGCCATTAAGGGCATCCATGTGTGCGACTCACTCTGTCTGTGTCCCCCTGTGTCTCTGTCTGTATCACTGTCTGTCTGTCAGTTCCTCACATCTATGTGTGTGTATGATAGACATATGTTATCTGTTGCCCATATATATGTGTGTGTGTATCTCACGCAACAGATGCAGATATATCACATATGGGCCACCTACAGCTAGCAGAGGGTAATCTTGTCTAATGTGTGTGTGTGTGTGTGTGTGTGTGTGTGTGTGTGTGTGTGTGTGTGTGTGTGGGGACAGTTGAAGAGTACATAGCTGTCTGTATGCATGAACATATATACACAATACAGTCATATATTCTGATGTGGGTTCCAACATGTCCTGTGATTCTCTAAGTGTTGGAGCATGCCCAGTGTGACCTTCTATAGTTAGGGTGGGACTCCATTCCAGAGATAGGTGTACTCCAGTCCAGGGTTTTGTGTGCTACACCATACCTCTTCGGTGTACACAGGACTTTTCTCAGGGTACTTGTTTTGTTTAGCAGACATTTTCTGACACATCTTTACTCTGAAACTGCAATGTATTGTGTCATTACCTAGGGCCAGACATCCTCAGATCATCAAAGTTCTTTACCAGAGGAATAGTAGTTGTACGATGCATAGACCAATATTATTAGGACATCTATGTAAATTCTTGCCCAACAAGGCCATTTGTGAGGTGCGGCTTCAGTCAGTGTAGTAATGACACACAGTTTTGTGAACAATCCAGCAACCTGGTGATATACTGGCTGGAATTCTCCTGCTTGTGTGGTACCTTTCTAACCTGATATGTCATATCCTTGTGTGTGCATACTTCTGACCTGTACATTTTTTGGCAAGTTGTCCAGGTGTTTAGCTAGAGGTTTCATCCTTTCTACGTAAACTTGTGTTTTTATGGCAAGTTAGTTACTTATAATTGAAGTGTGATGTTACAAAATAATACAGACATTACTGTTTTCGAATACATAACCTTCAGACAATTCTCACTACTGCAAACCCCTCACCCCCACCAACTTTCTCAGTATGTAAGGGTGATAGTTACAACACATGCCTATCATAGTGCATTTGTTCCACTTTTCTTTCTGCCCTTGTCCAGACATCTTGCTGTCAGAGGTTGGGAGTTATGGTTGTGGTTACAGAGTGCATTCAACTGTGCAGGCATGTCCATTATTTGTAAAAGCAAACATAAGAAAAAGGATTATTGAGAATGACAACTGGCAACAGTACCACACAGCACTTATATTCACAAAAGCCTTGGCACCTCTGTTACACATCCTTCAAGATGTCAGTAATATGTGTAGTGTATTCCACATAGCACTGTGACTTCCAGGTATGTCAGTGGCAGAGTAGTGGGTGTCACTGACATGCATAACAATTGGCACTGCAGTTATCTGCACATGGCCTGGTCAAAGGCAGCACTGTAACAAAACCAACCAAATAACAGAATCAAGACTCAGTTCATATGAGTAGACCAGCAGCAAACATACGAAGTCAGCAATGCAGATGTAACAAAAAACAGTTTATTAAAACAAAGTTTTCAGGTTAAGAAATCCTTCCTCAGTGCATACAAACAGCAACTAACACAGCCTCTTTATATATAAAAAGATACAGCCAATAATTAACAATCAATCAGTTAGCAGAAAAATCTTATTTAAAAAAACAGTGATAGATAAAATCATCTTGATACAATATATATAAATCTTATGTACTAATATATGCAACTAAAACATTATAGTATATTATTTAATGTAAACACATTTGTTTAAACTTCAAAACAGACTTCAGAGACACCATTTGACTTAAGCCGGGGTGGGGTGGGGGGGGGGGGTCAGCACCCATTCTCAAAACCCAATCTAGTTCTTTAATTTCCAACCTATTATTCAGGTCTCCACCCCTTATAGGTTCATAGGTTCATAGGTAGGTACTAGGCTATTGGCCCTAGGGCCTATACAAGCCTAGCCAAAAAGGTATTCTGGTTTTCGCCACCCAAGAAAATTATTTTCCTGTGCCACTGTTGAGCAGAGCCACAGAGGTGATCCCCAGGGTGAATTTCCTATTTCCCATATAATCATCAAGATTTTTCTTGAAAAGTGCTAATGAGGAGCTTTGTTTGATATAGATAAGTAGTTTGTTCCAAAGTATGGGAAGTCTCTGGGACAGGAAACTATCCCTCCAGCATGCTCTGTTTATTGTGGTGACAAGGTTTAGGTCCCTAGAGCATGTAGCTCGGAGGGATTAAGATTTCTTTAAGTGGAGCATGTCCAACAGGTCTCGGTTTGACATAGCTTTGTATGTTAGGCAGAGATCGCTCTGAGTAGGCGACGGAGTAAAGCTGGAGTTTTTTTAGATGGTCTGCGTAGGGCATCTGTTTGAAATCTAAAACCTGCTCTGTCACCCTAAATCTAAAACTATGCTCAGGTCCACACTCGGTTATGTGCTTACTAAAAGAATTGGTACTTACATTTCTTTTAATGTCCAATCTATGCTCTATAACCCGATCATTGTAATAACTAAATATTCCATAATGATGTCATTCATAGCCTGCAGATCAAAAATTGTAGCATTCATAATATTAATATGTCTATTAATCTCATCATTACTAACAATCTTAAACACATTATTATCAGCTAGAAACCCATACATTGTGTGGAGATATTGTTTCCTATCCATTAACACAATAGCACCTCCCTTGTCAGCTTTTTTAATAATAACCTCCTTATTTCCCATTAATTTCTTCAAGGAATCCCATTCACATACAGATAGATTAAAAAAATTATGAAATACATTTTTATCGTATGCTTCCCTTATTTTGAGTTCACGGATGTTATGAAAAGCATGAATCACAGGGTGACTATTCAGTATAAAAGTGCTGGACCTCTTACGTTCATTGGCCCTGTTAATGTCAGACTGTTTAAAAATAAGCTTCAAGTTTAGTCCTCGAACTAACAACTTTAGTTCAATCAGTGATTTACTTAGGACATCAACCGCAGATAGAACAAACTTGAGACCTTTACTAAGCAAGGAATTATCAGCTTCTTTTAAACGAACTTGCGATAGATTATCAATGTTATAGTTCACAGTACCTTTATTTATTGATGTTTCTGTACTTTCAAAATACTCATGCTTTTCCTTCTTTTCCTCTGTGCCGACTGCCCTCGAGAATGTTCCCTTTTCCTGACCACTACTTCTTCTGGTATTTTCAGGCGAACAACCTGTTGTGAGTGCAAAAAAACTCTGTTTGTGTTCGTTCTCTCCTTACTTCCATACTGTAGAGACACCATTTCTAAAGTGGAAGCCTCATTCTCATTCAGGAGTCCCATAGCTACCTGAATTAGCTGTGCATCAACCGTATCCTTTCGAGTGGGCGTGTTCTGAGAAGAACTTAAAGGCACAGTGATGTCATCAAGTGTATAGATTCTGAAGCATTGACTGCTCTCTTAGAAACATTATCAACTGTGTTGTTACGTGAAACACTAGCAGTCCGTTTCTCCCTTGGCCACATAGAGATGTGGCCATTATTATAATCATTAATGTCACAATTTAATTTCTGTCTTTTGTTTTTTTCTAAGATAGAATCAAGCTTAGCCAATCTACCTAGAAGTCCATCATATTCAGTGACATATTTAGAAAAAAAGAGGAGGATGAAATAACCATCTCAAGTTCTTCGATCTTATGACTTAAATCAATTTCTATTTTTGTGAAAAAGTCATTCATCAGAATCATATATTTTATACCCAGTTGTAAATTCATTTCCTGCTACCTCTGCAAAAGGGTTAGGTATAGATTAGTGTATGAAGGCAGTTTTAATACTCTAAGACCTTGGGGTACAATCCCAAGATTAATATATGCTAAAAAACTATACCTTTGCCACTGTGGATTTTTATATTTTCTGACCTTCTTCTCGAGATTATTAAACAGTTTCAAAAAATTCTGCTCATCCTCATTACATTGTAAATCAGAATCTCTAAGTAGTAATACATTATTACTGGCTCCCAGCAGTGGATTCTGCTGGTGACTCAAGATATCATTAAGCTTCTGATTCATTCTTGAAAAGGCTGGGTTGTTAACCAATTCTCTGCACCTCTGTTCCTTCAGAACAGGTTAAGATAACAAAACCAACCAAATAACAGAATCAAGACTCAGTTCGTATGAATAGACCAGCAGCAAAAATATGAACGCAGCAACGCAGATGTAACAAAAATCTGTTTATTAAAACAAAGCTTTCAGGTTAAGAAGCCCTTCCTCAGTGCATGCAAAATAGCAACTAATGCAATCTCTTTATATATAAAAACGGTTCTACCTGACATAAACGAAACCCCAAAACACCGACAATGCAATCACCGAAACCACATAACCGACAGTACAAAAACACGAAAACCCACATGCCCGTCAACGAAATAACCGACGGTACACAAACACGAAACCTCATACATTGCACACACCACAATCACAACAATCAACAAACAAAACACATTCCCTGTCCAAAAACCACATACACAACACAAGCACACCAAAATCCCTACAAACCCACACTAAACCTCACATACACAACTACCTACAACCCCAACCCAAACCCTAATCCTAAGGTCCTTCACTACCGCACACTTACCTGACCCGCTCCCTAACCCTAACTCACTTAACCCGCTCCTAACCCAAACACAATCACTACCGCACACTTACCTGACCCGCTCCCTAACCCTAACTCACTTAACCCACCCTAACCCAAACACAATCACTACCGCACACTTACCTGACCCGCTCCCTAACCCTAACTCACTTAACCCGCCCCTAACCCAAACACAATCACTACCGCACACTTACCTGACCCGCTCCCTAACACTAACTCACTTAACCCGCCCCTAACCCAAACACAATCACTACCGCACACTTACCTGACCCGCTCCCTAACCCTAACTCACTTAACCCACCCCTATCCCCACAGACCGTCAATATCCACACTTACCTTACTCGCACCCTAACGTCCGTCACTACCGCATACTTACACAGCCTTTTCCCATGTCAGCATCCTCGGCGTCGGTGCTTTCATCCGTCAAGTCGGTCTTCTGAACTGTTGATCTTCTGGGGCCTGTCGCGTCGGTCTTCTGAACTGTCGATCTTCTGGGGCTCGCGACTTGCATGTCGATGTTCCGGCGTGTCGACTAACTGAGGTAGAACCATAAAAACACACAGCCAATAATTAACACTCAATCAATTAGCAGAAAAATCTTATTTAAGAAAAACAGTGATAGATAAAACCATCAAAGGCAGCACTGTACCTAGGGCAGTACAAAACGACTGCCAGGAGAACATGCTGGCCAGATCTAGACAGTATTAACCACATATACACATAACTCATTGTCCCTTGCATATTGTGGACAGGCAACATGTTTTCATGTGTATTGGTACACCCTGCCAATGTGTGCTTTGCTGCTATTTCCATGCAAACATATATGTTACTGCATTTGTGTGGGTATATGGGGGGGGGGTGCACCTGTCCACTGTACACATTTGCACAGACTGTGCTGGTATTTGCTTTACATTTTGGTTCCATTTACCATACTATTATGTCATGTCTTGGGGACTGGAGGCAAAAACTCAGGTCAGAATGTACTGGCATACATTTGAATTTCAGACTTCTTACCCTTCATAGCCTTACTGCAACTGCGAGTCCTGCTGTGCTATCACTGTGTGAGTCTGTAGTGGGTTAATTCAATATTGCCGCCATTTGTGTGCCTTTACCAGACATTTCTCTGTCGTTTTCTACAGCTGACTTGCTGTGTGGGTGTAAGGGGTGGTTATGGGACCCCCACCCTGACATCCATGCCTGCGACCTATGACCCCCCCCCACTTAGTTGTCCCCACACCTATACTGCAGTGGGACTTGCCACCTTGGGTACTACTGCATAGTGTGTGTAGGACAGTTTTGGTCAGACATTTCTTGGTGGCCAACATAGCTGTCAGTTGTGTGCTGCTATCCCAGTAGACCACCCCATTCCCTTGCATGCATGCAGCATTACCATAGCTATGCTAGCAGAACATACTATTCCATTAATTTATTGTTAAGAAGATTGATTTACCTTGTGCTTGCAGCAGTTATGAGGACAGTGCTTGAGGGCCACCTATGTTAGATGCACACAGTACACTGCCAATACATGGTAAGTTACAGGTAATGTGATGTGTGTGTCATCCATTTTATTGTGTGTGTGAATCAGAGAGAGGTGTCAGTCCCTGGGGTCCCTACAGTGTGTGCTATCCATTGCCTCTTTGCTAGGGTGTGAGCATACTGGGCACCCTTCTGTCTGCCAACAGAATCAGGCTCAGGGGCCTCCTCCTGTGAGTCCCTCTGTGCCTGTGGGAACCTTGGCAATGGTGGTGGGCTGTGTGGCCCTTCCCTGTGCTGTTCCTGCTGCAGCTGTTTCCACAGGAGCATATTGTGTAGCATGGCACATACTATGAACGTGTGCACATGTGGCTGAAGAGTACTGCAAGGCTCCACCAGATATGTCAAGGCAGTGAAACCATGGCTTGAGCATGCCAAAACCATGCTCTATAATGATCCTGGTTTGTGCGTGTGCCTCATTATGGCATTCTTGTGTGGGTGTGTGTGCATTTCTGATAGGTGACATCATCCATGGCTCCAGTGTATAGCCAGCATCCCCCACTGGCAAATGCCTGGTACAGCTTTGATGAATGCCAGATGTGGGACTCATGGTAGCTTCCAGGGCTGCCAGCACACATTCGTGATAATGCCCTGGGCATTGCACATGACCTGGCAGTTGATGGAGGGGAAGCCTTTGTGGTTTAAGTAGACCCTACCCTGTTCACCAGGTGATGCTTTGATGTGGATGTGCATGCAGTCTATGGCACCCAGTACCTCTGGGTATTCTGCTACACAGTGGAAGAGCTGCATATTGCTGGTCTTCTCCTCACAGATGTTGGGGAAGTAAATGTGCTCACCAGCATGTAGTAGCATGGAATCCAGGAACTGCTGGAGTACTCTGGAAGCAGATACCTGTAAGACCCCCCCCCATCAAGTCCCTAGTAGGTCTTTGGAAAGTTGTATTATTGAGTGCTTTCAATGGTGCATTGTGTGGTGCAGTATCCCATATTGCTGTTTGCACTGCATTTCCCTTGTTCTGCTATTTCCTTTTTCTTTTCCTATATCCTTCTTGTTTAAGCCCTAGCACACCACCCAGAACCATTTAGCTAATATAAACAACAAGAAATGGCCCTTCCCTGGGTGCAAACATGCTCCTCAGTTCATGGAATAAGTGTATACAGCCTTAGACACACACCCTCGCGTAGCTGTGCTTAGCTAAGCACAAACCCAGCCAATGGAGCTACCATGTGCTTACAGCAAGCATGACACACCCCCTTTTCATGATAGTTGCTCCTCCTGTCTACACGGTGGTGTTAGATGACCTACACGGTTAGGTTAGAAGAATTTTGTGATTCAGTATAAGTCCCTTCATTAACATATCCCACTGCCTTACTCCATAGTTACTGCACTACACAAGAGACTTCCCCTCTTAGCAACCACTTTTCCCTGCCATTGTTTTGATTCTGCTTGCCATTGACTATAATGGAAAAATGCAACATTCCCTTAAAATGCACCTTTCACATTTATTTCTTTATTTCCCCACAATCCCGTTTGCATGGTGCTTCCCTATGCTTAAACAGCTGAGATCAGCCGAGAAATACTATACTTTTATTTTTTTTAAAAAGCAAACAGTTTGACATGCCATTGCCCATATATTTGGCCATTGGCATGCCTATAGGTTAGGGTCCATGCTTTTATTGAAGATGTCATGGCTCCATTTCAATTTTGCAGAAATGTATTTGGCTAGTAGCTGAATACATTTCTGCAGCTTACACTGTTCCTGCACAGCTACCTACCTGTTTTCTGGATCACTATTTTACCTCATTTGCCTGGTTTTCACCAGCAAATGATGCAATTAGCATCCCGCATGGATTTCCATGCAGGAACAATGTCAGCTCACTTGTGCATGTCAATACAGCGTGTTCCTGGATCCCTCGGTGGCCATATTCTGTGCAGGAGCAACTACACTGGTCCTGCATGGATATTTTAGCTTCATGAATCCAGCGGATGGTCTCTTACTGAGTTGTCCCAAGGATCTGGCTGTTAACAGGAATACTAAGAGTACTGATTAAACTCAGATTTTTGTTATTCAATTTAATGCTGAAATTTCTTCTCTAAAAAAGTTATTGAATCTAACTAGAACACAGTATTTGGTGCTTTTGGGCTGCTTGACCAGTTGGGGCAACAGCCAAAATTTGTGTACAAGAACAGTAATAATTTAAAGGCTATTTTAGAAGGAAAAACATGACGTGCAAAATGTATCAAATAAGTATTGGGGCATGAAATGTTGTGGGAAGTGTAAGCAATGTAGATATGTTTTACAGAGGATATATTTCTCAGTGTCTGGCTAGCCCAGATTGCTTTCAGTGAAGGGACATTATAATTGCACTACTAAGGGGGTAGTATACATTGCCTTTTGTTCTTCTTGCCCACCTTTTTACATTGGCAGACAAGTAAGACCTTTGAGGAATGGAAATTACCTATACAACTATGTGATCAGTAAAGGGCTTGTAGCTAATGCCTTATATAAATAATCAGTTATATGTCGTGATTTTAAGAAGTTTGCATTTAGCATTCATGAAAAAGTTACACATACCCAGGATTTAATAAACTCCATGTAGGCATCGTGTAGAGACTACATGGAATACAGAATGTATCCATGTACATGGCTATGGTCCCCCCTCGGCAGCGTGCCATGCATATTAATTAGGAACATAGCTATTGAATCAGTGTTTATTTCTTTTTAGAAAGACATGTTTGTGTGGCATGGTGTGGAGAGCAGCAATGCCAAAGTTCGCTCACATGTAGATAGCCGACACCTGCCAGACATCTAAATATAGGAACCAGATGTAATTAATAAGCATAATGACATTTTATGTTTTTTTTTTAATTTGGCATTTGCACTTTGTGGCACGGAACGCAGCCGAGCAGAGCAGATACATACATGGCAAACACCAACCAGACATCTAAAAATAGAAACCAGATATAATTAATTATTTATTTATTTGGTTTGTTTAGGCATGTTTGCATGGTGCAGCATGGTGTTCAGCATTGCTAACTGGTAGCTCAGTGTTATATGTGAAGGTATACTGGATTTCTTAATATCCACGTAGCTTAATGGGTAGAGTTACAGCTGTAAGTGTAGTAGGTCCCAGGTTCAAATGCATGGAAGCCAGAACTTATCTGTATTTTTGTTGCACATGTTATGGACAAGATTTTAAAATATGGCTCCACTGCACTCTGCTAAGCAATGTTCATTCATGCTAAGCACTGCATAAACATGTTAACAGCTGCCAATGCTTGCGTGGTGCTCAGCTTCTGTAACACTTGAAAACAAAAAAAAAAAAGAACAAATCTAAATGGCAAGTGAAGGGCTGTAGAAAACCAAGAAAGCAGTCCCTGGAAAATTCGACAAATTTATTCAATGTACATAAAGCACTTTTCGTCTGACTATTAAAGCACTCCTTGGAAAATCCGACAAATTTATTGAATGTACATAAAGCACTTTTTGTCTGACATTAATCAGACGAAAAGCACTTTATGTACATTGAATAAATTTGTCATATTTTCCAGGGAGTGCTTTCTTGGTTTTCTACAGCCCTTCACTTGCCATTTAGGTTTGTTCTTTTGTGGTGCTCAGTTTCACCAAAACCATGATTGTGCATTTTGTGCACTTCTCAGCTCTGCTTGACTGGTTTGCACACTGCTAAGGAATGCAGCACTTTTTTGACTGTTGCTCAGTGATGTGTAAGGATGGAAAAACAGCCTAGATAAGGTGCACTAGGAGGGAATTCTGCAAAGACCATTGGAGTCTGTCATCTGTCAATATGGTTACTGGCATTGGAGAAGGTGTGTGTTTTCAGGTGCAGGGGTGGGGCATTCAGGACTCCAGGGTCATGGTGGGGCTCCTTGCGAAAAAGCATGAGGATAGGCTGCTGCAGGGTGGTTTCCAGGGCTCTGAGTGTAAGACGCAGGCCTGGGACCAGTTGGCCTGAGAACTCACCAGTGTTACTGGTAACACCTGCATAACTGAGCAGTGTCATCAACACCATGATGACCTGAAAAGATGAAAGAGGGGAACCTTGGACACCTGGGTCCAAGAGGCAAGGGCAGTGAATGCCCCACAGGTATGTAAGTACTTTTTCCTCTGTTTCACCAATTAGTAATCTGATTGTCTGCAAAACTGGTATGCCTAATGGTGTGCCTCTCTCCCAGCCACAGATGAGAGAGCTCACAATGTTGAGACTCATGCCAGGCACCTGGCCAGGGTGTGCCATGAGCATTGTGATTATGGATGTATTCTGCCAATGTAGTGCAATAATCAAGAATAAGTAAAGCATTAACTACAATAAATTATATACAATAAAGTCTGTAGTGCAATAAAGTTGGAATTAAAGCTGTAGTGCAATAAACGAATAATAACAACTGTAGTTCAATAAAAACAAGAAACAATACCAAGAACAGCAAGGAAAATAATATTCAACAGAATTATCTTGTCATAACCATTGCAGTAGAGCTGTATGCCTTGAGACTGTAAGGTAAGGTTGCTGAAGTCAAGTATAACACTGTAGTAGCTGTAGAATGCAAATCTAATGGCTGAAAACTGTATTGTATAACTCAAGTTCAAGGCTTACTCTAGGCCAGTGCCAGTCACATAATGCTTTTTCTTCCACAGACATCAGGTAATAAAGGTATATGTGTGAGGTAGGCCAAGCCACAGACAGATATTGTGCGTGTGGACTTCACAGATATTGCAAACCAATAACAGTAGTATGTGTTCACTTGTATTGTTGAAAATGAAATAAAGTTATAGTGCTATATGAAGTGTGGTTGTACACCATGCATGTGTATTCTATTGACACTTCAGTCTAGTAAAACAATGTAATAATATGAGAATGCTAGAGGAAAGTCCTGTAATTTGTATTGCACAATTCATAGTATGTTTCCAGGTGGTCTCCAGGCAAGTATCAGTCACCCTGGAGTCAGCAGTGCCTCAGTAGCTCAGTCTGTTAAATTCCTTGTACACTGTACACTTTGCCACACACAGTCCTGGGCTCAAATCCAGTGCTATGTAGCACTACATTTTCAGTATCAGTCACGTAATGCTCACAACTTCTCTCTCCACAAGAACACAAAAATGTGATGGGTGAGTTAGCCCATATTATGTGCATATATTGTATTGGTTACACTTCAGAAGATTGAATGGCTGAAATATCGAAGATCATATGGTCGATATCATATGATCAATATTTCAGAAGATCAATCTTCTGAAATTGTAACAAAAATAAAAAAAACAGTTAAAGAAGATGGTACACCCCCCCCCCCACTTAAATATACCAACTCCGAGATCGTACTACACTGTCAATATAGTGCGGAACGGGAGATTTTCCTATTCCCTGCTGTAGCACAATCTCGGAGTTGGTATATTTATGTAGGGGGTGTAGGGGGGCAGCCTCCCACATGGGGGGTGCAGGGGGCTTGCCCCCCCCTGCATTACCATCTTCTTTTTTTTTATTTTTGTTACAATTTCAGAAGATCAATCTTCTGAAATATCGATCATATGGTCTCAACCATATGGCCTTCGATATTTCAGCCGTTCCATCTTCTGAAGTGTAGCCATTGTGTTTAGGTCTCACAGATCATTACACTCAATAGCAAGAATGTGTGCATCAGCATTGTTCATTCAGAAATAAAATGGTGTAATCCCAGTATGGCTGTATATCTTGCTTGTCTATACTATGCTGCTGCAGTCAATTATTAAAGTATTTTCAGATGTCCCCTGCAGTTACAGCTAGTGGGTTCTAATCCCATGCCTGCCAACTAAGCCATGATGGCTGTCTAGTTTAATTACTGTACACAAAACATACCTCTCAAGTGTCACAATTTCTTGTAATGTAATTAGAACTGACTAATCCATCTGTCACATGTTTACCAGATAAATCATTACCTGGAATGCAATGTATTACCAAATCCATTTACAGAACACTCTGGTAATTATATAAGTCCACATTATGTGAAACTGTTCTGAGTAGCTCTGTACCTGCATTTGTTAGTGCTTGCCCTTTATTGTCTCATGCTATCAGCTTGAGAGGTATGTATGTGCTACATCAGCTATAGGAGAATTGTAGTCACTGTAATCACAACTGTCTGTACACACCTATAAAAGTATGTATGACCAGTGTCAGGGTTAATGTCTGCAATCACACTAATGGAATGTTTTTTTCTCTCTCTCTCTCTCCCCACACTTTATCTTAATTTAGTCATTATTGTAATGTATTATTATCATTTAATATTAATGTATTTTGTTAGACTAATTATATCTTGGAAAATGTGGTTGATTATTGTTATGTTTCATTATGATTTCATATTAACATGTTTTGTTAAACTAACTATATTTTGGAAAATGTGGTTGATTATTGTTATGTTTTATTATGATTCAATATTAACCTATTGTGTTAAACTGTTTTGTTGGCTGGATGGTTTACTTCACACTTGCATGCTGTTACCATACTGACCTACTGACTGTTATGTTACATTATGTTGTGTTGCACATAATATACATTAATATGTATTTGGCTTAATGAATATGATGTTCCATTCTCTTAATGCTAACATTAGTTTGGTTGCTACTAACCATAACATATTGCTTTACTTCATGTCCCACAGTACGTCAAGGCAGGCCGGTTCTGGCTGATCCCCCTACATTGCCTCAACCGGCAATGGCACTGGGTCCCAGCATGTCTGAGACCCAGACCAGTTGTGCTCCTCTGCTGCCCCTGCAGTACCTGTGGCATCAGGTAGTACCACCCCAGAGGACATGGCAGAGGGAGAGTGTCACCCGTGATGAGCTATCAGATCTGGTGCACAGGATCATCCGCCATGGCTATGACCAATGCCTGTGCCTGATTGAGGGCATACTGGATGATCTGGGGCAGCAGCATCACCCTGGTGCCCAGCCTCCAGCACAGCCACCCTCAGGGCAGTGAAGGAGCAGTGCCAGCAGTCCCATGGATGGGGATGTGAGTCATGCAGCTGCCATCTGGAGGCACATGGGACTCAGATTCCACAACAACCTCCCTGTCAAAGGTGTTCACCCCCATCATATGTCACGCACCTCCCCTATCTGCTGTCTTGTCTGTCTTGTCTGTTTGCAAATGCATCCTCACCTACCCATCTTACCTCCCCCACATGTATCCATGTCCCTTCCCCAACATTCCACTCCCACCTTAAAAAAAAATAGGCACCTGCCCCACAAAAAAAATCGTCCCATTCATAGCTCTCCATTTCACATGCATGTCCATTGGACACATGCAATTCGGTCCAATTGGCTTGACAATGCAGTTGTGTTGTTCTCACCTCTCCCTCTGTGGTTTGAGAATCCAAATTCATCTCTAAATCTGTCAAAGTGCACAGTTGTTGCTTTACAAGAAATTAATAGCTATTGTTCATTCCAACACCCTTCCTGCACATCCCTCCCTGCCTTTCAATATGTTTTTCCCACTGCGTGCCCACTTTTCACCATTTTCATATCCCCCTTTTTCTTTTCTTTATATTTTTTTAGTGCAGAGCTGCAGGGCAAGCCACATTGTGCAGCTTTGCTTAGCTCAGCTAAATAGAGCTATAATGAGTATGTCTGTTTTTAACATTGTCAGTACCATGTACAAAATAAACACCTCTGCCATGTTTCCAACCCAAGCCCACCATGCCTACAGCACACTGCATTAACCCGCCATGCTATGCAAATCTTATTTAATGCAGGTGGCTTAAACAAAACATAGCAATTGCCAATTACAGTCATTAGGCATGTTTAAGCAGAGCTGAGAGCGGTGTTGCACCATGAAAACTGGACAAAACAGTAATAGAAAAAAAGGGAGTGTACCTTGGATTTTGGTGCAATAGTACACTACTGAACAGCCAAACACATGATAATGTACATAATTGAGGCCTGTGATCAGAGGTAAATGTGCTCTTTAATCAGCAACATGTAGAAAGTCACATACTAAGGCATTCACGGCAAAATACATGTTCAGTTGAGACTCTGGTGCAGAAATACATCCATATAAAGCCATGTACATACTGATGGATGTAGAAAATGTTTGTCACAGTCTGTATGTGTGCACCTATATCTTGCAAGTACACCTGTTATAGCAATGACTCGGTAGCTCAGTCTGTTAAATGGCTTGCATGTAGCACTTTTAGCCACACACAGTCCAGTGTTCAAATCCAGTGTTGTGCTACATTTCAATTACATTATTGTGAAGACAGCAATTAATGGATCACTAATACACTCTTTATCCACACAAAGCATTGCATATTAAATAGCCGCTTTTTCAGTCCATGAAGTCACAGGTCTGCAGTTAGGGACACACTTCACATATCCATATAGCAATACAGTATGTCGACTAGTACTCTGTTATTAAAACAGTTGCCTAACATCCGTACCTTAAACACATACCTTCATTGGAGTGTAAAGGGTACTTTCACCCTGGCACTGCCTCTCAGCAAAACTGACACAGCTGACACAGATGCATCTATAGGTTGTTGTCCTCCAAAGTGTCCACATTTTCTGCCTATGTCTACAACCAGCAGCAGCAACTGCAGCCTGTGGTACACACAGCTCTATGTAAAGGTTTCTGCTACAGACCTACCCTTTGTGACAATGTAGTCTCCTCACCCCAGTAGTCCATCTCAACAGCTAAGAAAGGGGCCCAGGTCTACGTGAAAGTCTTATATATTGCACAGTGCTTGCATGTCATTGGCTAATGATAGTGTAATTTGGCTGCTTTGGCTGTAATTAGTATTTCAGAGCCACAGATTGGTAATCACCTGTAGATGGGGAGCATGTTTAAAAGGCAGGCAGTTGGCTATGGGGAACCATTCTGTGTGAGACCTTACTGACACAGAGCATGCCTTTGTGAAACTTTACCAGACACACAGTTCAACAGAAAAGTACTGCACTTTAGCAGGTATGTAACTGTTTTTTGTGTATAACAGGATTCAGATGGGAAGATAGAGGTATGTGGCATAGGGATTACAGTAGTAAGCTAGTCATAGACCTGTGGTAATGACATGTCAGTGATTCCCTGCTGACTTACACCTACAGGGAACGTACAATACATCAAGGTGGCATTGTCTGTTGTCAGTGTGGCACACTGGTGTTGTCGGACTGTCCCTATATAGTGGTTGTTATAGCACACTGCTATTTGTCTGACACTGCTCCTATGACATATTATTGTGTGGTTGGCCTTAGGGGACACAGCACAGTGCACTGGAATGTTGGGCATATGATCATACAACAGATGTTGTCATGGCACACAGGGCTTACCCAGGTGATGGTACTATCTTGGTTGTATCCACACACATAATATGTTGTCACACTGTGAGTTATATGTGAGTAAGCAGTGGATAGTGCTGGTCATTGTGCCCTTGCTGTATCTGTACACAGTGGACATCCATGTATGTGAGCCTCTAATATGTTCCCCTTGTGTTGTCTTTCAGAAATAATGTACCACAGACGACACCCACCCTACTCGGATGCAGAGAATGAGATAGTCTTGCAAGGACTAAGGCAGCATCATGACATCCTATTATCCAGGGGGAGACATAATAGGGAACAGTGGGCTGCACTGTGGTCAGACCTTGTCCATTAATTAATGCCAGGGGCCAGCAAGGCAGGACATATGAGCAGGTTCACTACTGGGCAACTGATATGATTAATGCTGCACTTCAACAGGCAGCAGATATAGCCAGGGATCGTGCTGTCACCAGTGGAGGGCCTGCAGTGGAACAGCAACTCTTGGCCACTGAGAAACTCCTGGCATACCTAGACACACATGACAGCTCCCAGACATCCATTGCACTGTGCATCGTGGAGGTGGGTGCCACAGTTTTCACAACTGAGGGGCATGCAGGTAAGCTTACTGAGACCAGCATTGTGATACTGTAGCAGTCAGTGTGTCAGGCTGTAGATACATTTATGCGTGGTCAGGTCTTTGTTCTTTGGGGGTGGTGTAACCCTAGGTATACACTCATATGCAGATTGGGACCATTACAACAAGTAACATGCTAGCTACTGTAAATGTGAGATATATGGATGTATTACCTTGTTGTGCTGCAACATGCAATGGTACTGACATTACCCCACCCTCAACTTTTCACAGGTCCATCAGGTATTGCCCAAGGCTGTGGTCATGCCCCTGGTAAGTATGACACTTATTTTGTTAATTCATTGCATCTGAGTGACGCTTCCAAGTGCAGCTCCAGTTAACCCTAACTGACGCCTCTAGGCGTCAAATATTGCTTGTTCATATTTGCATCAATAATTCCAAAAACTGTGCTATGTACAAGGTTTTAAAAGATTTCATCTTAAAGCTTACACAATAATAAACTCAAGTGCATTAATATTTGACCTCTGTCTAGTCAATGTAAATAGATATTAACTCTTGTTTTATGATATTAATTTATACAGATATAATTTTCCCATTTTTCTAAATATCTCAACAACCAAGTAACTTAGACAGAGCTCCTTAGCTAGATGAATAAAATGCTGCTGACAGTATGTGTGTAACTAGTATGGTTCTGAGATACTGTAAGTTGTTTACAAAATTTTACAAATGTAATAGTTACTGTATTTACTGTGACTTAAAAATTCAGTTTAAGACCTAGAACCTAAATAATATTACCATTATAAAAATAGTTTGTGCTGAGGAGTTTGCCATTTATACTTCTTTCATAATCCCTTTGGTTCCAGAGTTATGAACATTTGTTTGAAATGTAAGAATATAATTTGATTCTGTCAAAAGACTTAGGCTCCATCCATTGGAAGCTGCAGTGCAAACTTCCTGAGCTCCATTGGAGTGAATGAGTTAAGGAACAATTATATTCTAGTATGGTTCAGGGCCAGAATAATGTCCTATGTACATGTAATTATGTGTGTAGACAGCGTAGGATGTTTTTAATTGCCAATTTGGGGGAGGTATCTAAGGTTTTGAGAGGGGGTAGTCACAGGAGTGTAGTTCAACAAACAGATACTGTTTGGCAGTTACGGGTAAGAGCAGATAAGGCTTCTGATTGGCCAGGAATCTAAAATGCCTTTTAAAATACAACAGATTGAAGCAAAATACATTAGGCAGTGAAATGTGTATTTCCATATAATTGTGAAGAGAGTTGTGCTGGGTTTTATGTGTTATACTGAGTAAATAAAAGTTAAATATTACTGGTCATGTTTGAGCTGATTTACTTCAAGTGATGGTTATAAAGTTCTTGAGTTGAATTTGAATTGTGTTCTGAGGTAGTGCTTTGTGGACAAAGGTGGAGAAGAAAGTTGTTTGACCACTAATGCAGTTGTGGGTCTTCATTGTTAAGAGTCTTGGATGCTTTTCTTACACAATAGTGCAGGTATTAATGTACTGCTTTTTTCATTCTTATTGCAGATGACCATGGGGGGTTGGAGTCTGTCCCCTACACAAACTGATGTCAGTGTCTCCTCAGACACTGATGATGATGGTGGCCACAGTGAGGCACAGGTGGGTGTGTCAGGGGCTGAATCTTTCCCAGAGGTAGACATCACTCTTCTGCCCCAATTGTCACCACACACAGTCTGTATGCCGACACATAACCCATTCCTGGAGGCCACAGATATTGGACAGTGAGGGGGTGGAGACATTGAACAGGAAAGCGTGATAACTATGGCTCCAGTGAGTGTTGACACCGGTCATAGCCAGAGAACTTGCAAGGTACCACACAGGCAAACTGACAGGGGTGCTTGTAGGAGGTGCGCTGTCTGTCCACACCACCTTTTGCAGGTGTCACAGCACAGGTCACCTGGCATATGCTTCAGGCCATCATGGATGGCCTGAACCACATCATGGATGGCCAGAACCACAAGGGCGGGAAACTTAAACCTTGACACGGTTATAAATAGAACGTGCTGGAGGGACAGATTCATCACCCAGAGACTCCCTATGCTGTGGAACAAAATCCCGGTACATGTGAGGCAGAGCACCTCTCTGGTCTTGTTCAAGAGGAATCTTGACCAATGGATGGGAGATTGCAGATATACCCCAGGGATTACTTCAGCGTCACTGCTTGACAGAGGCACAGCAAAATGATAGGCATAGTTTTTATTCAAACAAAAGGGGTGGCGAAAGCCACATAACTATGGGCTAGGCTTATAAATGCCCTTGGGCAGATAGCCTAGTATGAACCTATGAACCTATGAACCTATGGAGACACAGGCACATTCTGAATGGAACACCAAGCGTGTGCTTAGGGTTATGGATGCCACACAGTCTGACATCCGTGACAGCCTGAACCACATTGGGGACACCTGGGATCAGTTAACTGATGTAGTGGACAGATGGTTGGCTGAGACAGTGTCTGTCTTGGACCGCACATTGTTTGTGCTGGAACATGTGGTTGGAGTTGAGCATTGGACCTGTGGACGCAGGACAACAACATCTGCTGAAAGTCCATGTGGCAGTGCACAATCATGCTCCCATAGTGGTAGTACATCCAGTGCTACATAGGGTAGTGTGCAGTCCACACTAAGACATGGAAGGCTATTGGCTAGTGGCCCTGGGTGGCCCCATGTGGAACATGGTCCCAGCAGACAGCAGTCAGTCATGGTCAGGTGCTAACACTGCTTCTGTCCTTGGTCATGGAGGTGTTGGAGACAGTGAACTGTCAACTCTACCATGTACGGTTCACAGTTGTCCAACATACACATGTGTAGGGCTAGCACTGAGCTTGACTATGTACATGCACACACTCACACTCTACTGTCATATGCAGGTCACCTACAGACACACACAGCACCTCTACATGGTCCATCTGACATGATCCCCTCCTGACTCATATACATGCTGTCACCCATTTATGCCAGCCTAGGCCTCCTGCATCCCCACACAACACACTGTGCAAGTGATAATATCCATGCCACATCCCTGTCATTCTTGACATTGATGCAGGGAAATGCAGCTATGTGTCTGATGCACAGGGTGACTATATTACTTAACATGTACTTGTGTAATACAGTGTTGGTTCACCATGCCATTTGTAGTAATTAACGAGAGATACTGTATGCTGGCATTTGTCACATGTACGCCACATACATTTCTGTACCTTATACCTTATGTGGTCCTTATGTCGTATGTTGTTGAATTGGTTGTATAGTTACACAATGACAGGTGTGTTACAGGCCTGTTTATGTTTCTGTTAGAGGAGTCTGTCGGGATAACCTATGGATACACAGTGGAAATAAAACAGCACAAGATGGCATGTTAGCACAGCGGACATACTTCATCAGCAAGGCACAGCACTATAACTGCATGGCTCCATAGGTCTATATGCATATAACAGGCTGAATCCTTAATCTGTGAGGTTCATAGATTCATAGGTTCATAGGTTCATACTAGGCTATCTGCCCTAGGGCATTTATAAGCCTAGCCAGAGTGTGTTTGGCTTTCACCACCCATTTTAAATTAATTTTGCTATGCCCTTTTTCGAGGTTAGTATACTGTGCCTCTGTCTAACAGTGACACAGAAGTGATACCCGGGGTAAACCTACGATCTCCCATCCACTCATCAAGATTCCTCTTGAAGAGAGTCAATGAGGGACTCTGCCTAACCTGGACTGGGATTTTATTCCAGACTGAAGGGATTATGAATCTGTCCCTCCAGCATGTCCTATTTATTTCAGTGCTGAGGTTCAAGTCTCTCAAGCGCGTAGCTCGATGGGATTTGGATTTTCTGAGGTGCAGCATGTCCATTCATTCTGGGTTGGACATGGCTTTATACATCAGGTACAGATCGCCTCTGAGCAGGCAGTATGCCACTGAGTAGAGCTGGAGTTTCTTTAACCGGGCAGCATATGGCATCTGTTTGAGCCCTTTGATCCTCTTGGTGAGGTACTTTTGGGGACTTTCCAGTTGCTGCAGGTGTCTGGTAAGGTACATCCCAAAAGGGGCATTGTACTCAATTATGGGCCTGATGAGGGATGAGTAAAGAGGCACGATAACCTCCCCTGATCTAGATGTGAATCCCTTCATGATTAGGTGGGCTATATAAAATGTTTTTCTAACCACTTTGGCCATGTGGTTGTCAAATGAGAGATTGCTATCAACTTGGGTCCCCAGGTCCCTAATTACTTCTTGTGTACTTAATGGATTACCACCTATGTGGTAATTTGTGGGCACTTTTTTTTGCCAAAGAGGATGACTATACACTTTTTGGCGTTTAGCTTGAGGCCATGGCTCTGGCACCAGTTGTCTGTTTCTATGAGGCCCTTTTGGAGGATGCTTGTGTCGGCTGGAGAGTCGATTATGGCACCCAGTTTGCAGTCATCTGTGAACTTGGTCAGCCACAGTCCTTCCATGTTGGCCTGTACCTCCGAGAAATATATACTGAACAAGAGAGGTCTCAGGACTGAGCCTTGTGGGATGCCACTTGTAACTGGTTTGGAGTCTGACAGAGCTCTAGCAATTCTAACCATGTGGGTTCTGTCCTTGAGCCAGTTTTCAAACCATCTAGTGACATAGGAGTTTATATTTAAGCTGGTGAGCTTATCTGTAATGCCCGAGTGGGGTATTGTATTGAAGGCTTTTGTGAGGTCCAGGTAGGCTGTGTGGACCACCTTCCCCTTGTCAATGGCCTTGGTAACTGTTTCAAAGAAATCAACCAGGTTTAAGAGACAGGATCTGCCCTTAACAAAGCCAAACTGGGTAGGATCCAGTGTCTGTAGGTCCCCAATATCTTTATTTATGAGGTCCATGATGATCCTTTCCATAGCTTTGCAGACCAAGCTAGTCAGGCCTATGGGGCGATAGTTTCCAGGATCCATTGAGGCACCACCTTTGTGGAGAGGGATCACTGTTGTTGTACGCCACTCTTTGGGTACATATCCTGTAGTAAGGCGGAGATTGAACAGTAGTTTTATGTTTGGGTTTAGCTCTTCTTGGAGTTCATGTAGGATGCAGCCCGGGACACCGTCTGGTCCCATTGATGCTGTGTTTTTTGCTTTGGAGAGGGCGGCTCTTACCTGAGCATCTGAGATGTCAGGGGGGCAGCACTCTGCTGGGATAGATATTTGCTCTTTTGGTGGGGAGGGTTTGCACTGAACCTGTCAGCTAGGATGTTGGCAATGTCTGTGGGTTCAGTGTATTTTTTGTCATTTTGGACTAATTCTGAGCATATCTGGGAATTCCCACCCAGGTTCCTAACATAACTAAAGAAAGCCTTGTGATTATCCTTAGTGTCCTGTGCAATTTTTCTCTCGAAGCTGGCCTTAGACAATTTTATGAGTGCCCGTAGTTTTTTGCTAATACTGATCAGAGATGCCTTCCCTTTTTGTGATTTTGCTCTATCATGTAGTAGCTTCCTCCTTCTATTGTATAGTTTGTTTATGGCTGGGGTACACCAGACAGGACATCTGCCTTTGGAGGATTGGGTCTTGGTTTTATTTGGGATTGCATGATCCATGCATTCCTGAAGGTGTTCATAGAATGAGTTTATAAAGGAGTCTGCAGTTTGGGCCGTATTTCCCACAGGCCTGGGGGCTTTGAAGGATTACACCTCGGTTTTGAGGAGTGTGAAATTTGCTTTAGAGAAGTTTTTCACTGTGGTTTTCTGGGCAGGGGGTGGGGTTGGGATGTGAATATCCAGTGAGATTAGTTAATGGTCTGATCTTACCAGTGAGGGATACACTACTGGTCTGGAGCATAGAGTCCCCATGTTGGTGATGATCAGGTCCAGTATGTTTTCCCCTCTTGTGGGAGTGGTAACAAGTTGTTCCATAGCATTTGAGTTTATAAATTCTAGGAACTTTTGGGCTAGGGTGTTGGAGCTAGAGTAATGCTCCCAGTCTATGTTTGGGTAGTTGAAGTCGCCCAATATAATGGTGCTTGTAGAGACCTTCATATTTTCCAGTGTTCTCAGGAAGGCCGAGTGGGGTTCCTGGGTTTGGGAGGGTGGTCTGTAGCAGGCTATAAACTGGAAGGCAGTTTTACCCACTGTTAGTTTCACATGGATAGTCTCTGATGCTTTGTGCTGTGCCACCAACCTGGAGGTGTGGGTATCTTTGACGAATATTGATACTCCCCCTCCTTTTGTGGTTCGGTCCAAGTTTTGGGGCCAAAAAGCATGGTATGAGGTATAACCTGGTAGTGCTGGGGTGCTCTCGAGAGCCTTGAACCAGGTTTTTGTTACTGCACAGATATCGATGTTCTCCATACTAAGGAGAGTTTCGAGTGCGTGCATCTTGAGGTTTAGACTTCTGGCATTGAGTAGCATTACTCTTAGTTTCTTATCCCTTGTGATACCTATGGAGGTGGGTTTGTCTTTTGAGCCTTGCCTAAAAAAGGCATTATGGGGGTAGCAAGAGCCTTTGCCAATATCCGAAAGCCCAGGGGTGACAGGTGCAAGCCGTCCCTAGCGAAGCATTGTGGCTTGTCGAGCATGTCATCCCAGGCTGACAGGCATTGGATCCCCTTTGAATGACACCAATACTTAAGCCAGTTGTTGAAATTGATCACCTTGTCTTCATATTGTGGCATCATTCTTGGTGAGGGTAAGATGCTACTCAAGGTCAGGGTCATACCGGCCTGGGCTACATGCTCAGAGAGCTCCTCTATGTCTCTTTTCATGTAGTCCAGGGAGGTACATCTCAGGTCATTCACACCAGCATGGATAATGACTGAGTCATATTTGTACTTGCCTTGGAATGACGTGAGTGCTTGTGTTATGTGGCATATCCTAGCGCCCGACAGGCAGCTCACCGTGACCTCCTTGTTCAGCCTGGTGAGCAGGACGTCAGTGTGCCTGACGATAGAGTCACCTATTACAAGTGTATCAGGTGTGTTGTTTAGCCTTAAGGGCTGTGACTGTTCGGAACACTGGCTTTGTGAGCTATGTGTTGCACGTGTTTTGTTTTGGGGTAGCGGTTGCTTGGGTGACTGCTTTGGCGGTATCTGCTGCTTAGGCAGATTTTATTTAGAGCCTCTGAGTATGTTTTTGTGTGTTTATGTGTTTGGTTTGCTGTCATGGTAGGTCTATGTGAGACTGGAATTGTAGTGAGTGTGGTTTCCTTCTCCTCCTGACTGGTTACACCAGTACTGAATTGAGAGAGCTTAGCCTCCAGTTTGGCTATATGGTTGCATCTCTCACATGTGTTGGAATTTGTTAGGAGGAGGAGAGGGTTGTCTGTGTACATGAGGCAGTTGTAACATTGCCTCAAGATTCCCAGATTCACCAGCTGGACCAGAGAGGAGATTGACAACTGACCTTTGGACATGCTAGAATACTATTGGGAATTCCTTTATAATTGAAAAAAGGGCCAATGGGGAACAAGGTACTCAAGGGGAGTTTGTGAGGGTGTAGTGCTTTTAATTTTTTAGTGCTGACTTAGTGAGCAAGTGCCAGGTAACTTAAATGCAATGTGTTACAGGTAACTTAAATGCAAAAACGACAAACAGTAACTTTCTTTCAAGTGAAACAAGGAAATAAGTACAGTAAGCAATGCAGATATCACTAGGGATCCACAGAAGCAATGAAAAGCTGTGTTTTAGGTGGAATTAGTGTTTCAGAAAAATAACAAGCAAACAAACAACAAGCATCCAAACAAAGCTAGATTCAGCAGGCCTGGATCTAGTCTATGCTACAGCAAACAAGGTGTACCAATTTCAGTAAGAAACAGTTCAAATATGCAGGCACTATAAGCCTGTATGCAAGCACTATAAGCTGAAGGTGTGCTACCCTTCATAAGTGCCACCAGGATTCTGATGGAGATGCCACATCTACATATAGCCTGTGTCCAGTACCAACAGTTGCCCGGCAACAGTTATGATTGTTGTGCTCTGAATTCCAAGGTGTAACCTGCACATGATGTGTGTCAAAGCAGATGTGTGAGTGACATGCTTAAGGGGGTCTGTGTCACGTAGGGTGCACTGCCTGTGTTACACACCTGTCTCACCTGCATGTATTATGCACACCACACTGATTTCGTTGGTAAGTAGCACAGGTGATACATGTGTTAGTCCTGTCATGGATACACAGGAGGTACACAGTGGGAATTGACACCTCCCTGTATGGAGCCATACACATTCCCTCCAAAGCATTTCGGAGACAGACTACACATGTACGGTCCTGACATGGACCCCATAGGACATGTTCTCTACAATGTGTATTGGTGTACCTTGGCATCTGTGTGGCTGCCACAGTTGTACGATATGCCTGTGTAGTGACATGGCAAGGGTGCCACTGCACATATTGATAGCTGTGATGACTGCCAGATTCAGTATACCAGTGCCAGTCTGTGTTGTATGCCCCAAACCTGTCGGTATTGGTTATACAACAGTGAATGCACCCGCATCTTTCCAACCAGTGACAGTCGAAGGCTACAGTACTCTCTGTGTTCAATCCATACATCCTATAGTTCCATGTCATGTTGTAAAATGCTCTAACAGGCTCACACAAACACATGGCTACATTGAGGCTAGCACCACTTTCAAGCAGTGTGTACAGGGCATGCCAAGGCACACACATAGTGTAGGTTGGTTCTATGTAGGTGTGCATACTCACCTATGTAATGGTACATACTACAGATCACGGTGTGTGGTGCATAAACACACCTCATGTCTGCTAGTACTATCATTTTAGGACATATTATGCTTGATGACATATGCAGGCCTTGTTGTGGTCAGTCCTTTGGGGGGGCCACATCACTGGTTAAAAGTAAAATACTGCAAAACCCTACATATGCACATGCGCCAAGTGGGCTGGAGGGAGATTAGAACCCCTACCTATCTGGTCTTATACACTATAGATCACAGTACTTATCTCATGTGCCACAGCTTACATCTGATTTTGCACTGTCAGCTGGTAGTCTTAAGGTGGGTGACATCTTCAGGCCTTGTAGAAGAGGGCATTGTGGAAGACAGCAGCAAGTTACAGGGCCAAAAAGTGCATAACCATTAGAGATGGATAGCCCATGAGGGCATGTCTATGCATTTGGAGGAAGATACCCAGATGCACACACACTCTGACACAGTCACATACCAAGTGGACTAGAGTGACATTAGAGCCCCTACCTATCTAGTCTTATACACTACAGATCACAGTACTTATCGCACATGCCAGACGTTAAGTGTGTTGGACGTGTGATTGCAGGCACAGTACTTGTGCATTACACAAACTAGACCTGTGTTGACCGGCATCTGTGGCCTGCAGTGTGATATTGCTTCATACCTATAATTATCCTAGCTATGTGTGTACAGTTACCAGTATGGTCATATGTGGCTGCTTGCTGTTACATAAGCATACTTGTAGGCAGGGACAAGCTGCCCTGTCCATACGTGCATTGACAATATTATACATTACAGTACCTGCTGATCTGTGTCTGTCTATGTGATGACATCCAGCAGGCACAGGGGTCTGTGGGTAAGTGGAATTTGTACTGTTGCACCCTTAATTTGGATGCTTTGAGCAGCAGTATGGCTATGTGATAGTGGAGATTTACTCAGCATTATTAGGGTGAGTCAGACAATACAGACATCCACAGATATATTTCTGTATATAACAGGGATATATATATAACTGCAGCTGCATGTGTGTATGATATGTATATGTGTTTTGTAGATATGTGGGGGGTGTATGTATCCTTTTAATATATATAGTTACATATATATATATATATATATATATATATATATATATATATATATATATATACATATCTATTTGACACTACATAGTGACAGATATACTATGCATGAGAGAATGAGATAGTGACAGATGGATATGTTTACATATATTTGTATGTATATACATTTATATATAACAGGTAATTTTGATGAAGGGGCAACAGGATTGCGCTCATTTTACCTAAGTGTATGGGCATGCCCAGTGGGACTGTCAGTATTAATAAGATGAGTCCAGTTCATACCTACCTGTACTCCAATCCAGGTTTTTGTATGTTACAGACATAAACATCCACCCCTGTTTCTGCAATACTGCACTTCCCACAAACAGTCCACAGCATTCCCAGCTGTGTGCTGTACTTAATCTGTGACTACATTTAGTAATGTATCTGTCAGTCTGCATACCTCTCAACTGTCCCAATTTTCACAGGATGTCACTGTTTTGCCTCAGATGTTTGGTCTGTTCCTCATACATTTGTGGTCTTCTGGTGAAGTATTGAATATTGATGTCACTACATTATACTACTTATAGACAAACATTTGTGTTTCAGATGTTATGTCCTTCAGAAAATCTGTACTAGTGCAACACCTTTAATGCCAGTGACTTTCTAGGTTTACAGGGACAATATTTGAAATCTGTCCCTATGTTTGGGCCTTTGTCCCACCAGTCATACTGGCTTTGTCCAGATTTATTGCAGTAAGAGGTATGACAGTCTGTGAAAATACCAGCATAGTACTACCTCACATGCAAAAGGTATGAGTAGTTCTACATTAGAACCATCAACACCATCACCTGTACTAGCTTCCCTAGTCCACTGCACCACTTAGGTCATCAGACAGGGAGGAGTCACTCATCAGAAATTCAACAGCATACATATGTACATGTGATGACAGACATACAATGTATGAGCAATATCTACTTTACAGCCCTGAGATTGCCTAGTCCACTGATATACAATAGGTGTTTATCTGTTAAAGCAGTTGTATGGGTACACTGCTGTGTTGGGGGTAGGGAAACAATGGCACATGACCTGCTGGGATATACAGTAGTCCAGATATCATGTGAGCCCACTGTTTAACATTTCCTTTGACTGATATAGTAAATATTCCAACCATTAGGCCTAGTGACTATTAAGGGACACATACTATTGGACTAGGTATCTGTAGTCCCATGTGGATTTACATCTGTCCAATCAGCCCACTATATTTCCTTGCATAACAGCAGCAGATCCATACATATGATATGTTACAGTAATCCTTACAATTAGTGTGTAGGTTAGAGACTAACCTTGCGAATGCAGCAGTTGATAGACCTGTAGTTCTATGCTGAGACACTCTTAATGACTGTAACTGTCGATTACTATGTTTTTTTAAAGGAGCTATCTTAAGTTAAGAGTTGCATGGCATGGCAGGTTAATGCACTGGTCTGCAGGTGCAATGGTTTTGGGATGGAAACATGGGTCAGGTGTTTCATTTGTAAATGTGTAATAGAATTTTAAGGATACATGTAATAAATATAGCTTTATTTAGCTGAGCCTAGTGAAGCTGCGCAACATGGTATGTCATGCAGCATCGCTCTAAAAATACAAAGAAAAGAAAAATGGGGAGACAGGAAAGTGGTGAAATGGGATGCAAGCAGGGGGAAAAGCATAGTGGAAGGCAGGTAGGGATGTGCAGGAAGGGCGTATGAAAGAACCGTAACTATCCATTTCTTGTACAGCCACAACTGTGTACTTTGAGAGAATATATGCATGCATTTGAAGTCTTACCCACAGAGATAGGGCTGAGGACAACATAACTGTGTTGTCAAGCCAACTGGACCAAATAACTTGTGTCCAGTGGACACATGAGTGAAATGTAGAGCTATGTATAGGGTGATAGATATATATATATATATATATATATATATATATATATATATATATATAGATAGATATAGATATAGATATAGATATATATATAGATATAGATATATATATAGATATATATAGATATAGATATATAGATATATATAGATATAGATATATAGATATAGATATATATATATGTATATTCTTTTTTTGGGACAGCTGCCCATTTTTTTAGGGTGTGAGTGGAATGTTGGGGAAGAAAGATAGGTACATGTGGGGGAGGTAAGTTGGGGAGGTGAGGATGCATTTGCAGAAAGACAAGACAGATAAGACAGCAAACATGGGTGGTGTGTGACATATGATGGGGGTGAACACCTTGGAGAAGGAGGGTGTTGTGGAATCCAAGTCCCATGTGCCTCCAGATGGCAGCAGCGTGACTCACACCCCCACCCATGGGACTGTCAGATCTATTTTCAATGTATGCATGCTGATATATGGTTTTAAGTCCTAGCATTTCCATTTCTAATGATAAAATCCAATATAAGCTGCACTATTTTTCCACAACATGAAAGTAAACCTATGGGTTTGTATAACTCTGGGTTTGTTCTACTTTTTTTCCCTTAAAGACAGGTTTAACAAGTGCATGTCCATATTTATATGACCTAGTAAATAGCAGATGTAATGGTACTGTAAGTTCATTCCTACATGTTCTCAGATCATTATTACTAATTCTGTCTCCTCCCTGTATTTTACTTGGATTCAATTTGCATAGTTCTTTTTCAATATACTCTAATTTGATTTCAGTATCTGAGGTTACCTGGATGTCACTTGGACAATGTAGCACCCTTTTGTGAAGCCAAACTGTTTTGTATAAGATTTTGCAAATGCATCTATAATCTGTTGTGTCTGAGACTAAATTTTAGAATATACACACAGTTCATCAGTTTGTATGCCATTATACGTACCACATCTTATGTATCTATAAAAAGGTTTCCAGTTATGCCCAATATCTTTATATGTTTTCTTTAAAATTTTCTTGATCTTGTCTCATACTATATTTAATTTGTCTGTCCAGCTTGTTTATTTAATTTGTCTGTCCAGCTTGTTTATTCAGTTTTCAATGTCTTAGTTAAACATCTTTTCTATTTCTTATATATTTTTTGTCTCTCACCTTAATCAAGTATCTTGTTCTTATGGAAATATATCCTCCTCTAGTTGTGCACCTAGATTCTGATATTAAATTTTTGTTTTTTGATTTTTTGTAGTCAAAAAAAATTTTCTTTAAAAACTTTTCACATTCTTTCTATAGTTTTTCCACTGGACATATCACTCCAAATAGTTTTACATTGTGACTGTTTTGCTTGTGTATAATCTGTTATTAATCTTCTGCTCATTGGTTTGGATTTCAGTTTGGAAGAATTATTTAGCAACAAATTAATGTTTATAACCCAATTATCACTGCACATCAACAGTGTTACAATCTGACGTGAAGTAACAGCAATTTTTAGGAACACAAACAATGTCTAATATGTTCCATTCCCTGATAAGCTTTTTTACAACTGGAAGCAGCTGTTGTTCCTGAACGTATGTTGTAAATATTTTTTTTACTAATGTTGTTGACTCAATATTATTCCAGTCTGCTTCTGGCAAATGTAAGCCCCCAGCCATTATTATTCTTCCCCTCCTGTGTTTCATGCAAAAAAATGTATGAATTCCTCCAGGTCATTAGCTCTTGACTTTGGTGGTCTATACAGTCCAACAATTGTTATATGTACCAGGGTTGTCTTTATTGTCACAGTTACACAATCTATACTATTAGTGTTAGTCATTAAACATGTAATAATCAAAGGTCTCATAACAATCTTTAATCCCTACGGTAATACCTCCACCTAATTTTTTTATAACAATGTCTGTTACAGTAAAACATTTACTCCCTAACAGAACTAGTTTTCAGTCATTGTTGTTTAACTATGTTTCACAAAGAATAGCAACATCAATCTTGTGGTAACATAGCAAATTTTCCAAATATAAAAAGAAAAAAATATATATATTATTAATTATCCTAGCATTAACAACCATCAAAGATGCATCAAATGTTTCTGTCTGTGAACTGTTACATTTTCAACCTGGCAAAAATCCTGCCTTGTGCTTATCACATATTGCAAAGTATATACTGCAAAAATTCTCTTCCCTGATCTTTACAAATATACACTGTCCTGTCTAAATATGTGTGCCCAAAACTGGGCTCGGATATTCTACATATTTCCATTTTTTTTAATGGCACATTTAGGCTTGGAGATTCTACATATTTCCATTTTTTAAATGGTACATTTTTTCATGTAGGTCTTTACTCAAAAAAATCTTATCATTTACAGTGACCTGACACTCCTTTCTATACGTCATTTGTAAAAAATACATTCTAACACCTGTGCAAGCTATGCTATCTAAGACAGCTGTAAGTTCCCTACTAACAGTCGGAGAGTCCTTATGGATGAGATCATTGGCACCAACATGAATAAAAACAGATCCATACTTCCTAACATTAAAGCATTTTAAGGCCTTTCTCACATCCTCTGTTTTTTGCTCTTGGCAAGCATAACACTAGTCAGTGTTCATTATATTCTCTACAAATGTAAGTATCAGTTCCTCTGATAAATGAATCTCCAATTAAGATGTCATAGGTGTCAGAGTTTTCCAGTGTTTATCCAGTGTTTGGTGGAGGTTTTTTGTACTGTATTATGTCCTCTGCTTTGGGGACTTTGAAGTTCTACTGGAACTATTAAATTCTATGTAACGTCATTTTTCAGGGAAGTCTTAAGTCACTTTTTGGAGAGAGAAAGAGAGAGAGAGAGTGTGTGTGTGTGTGTGTGTGTGTGTGTGTTTACTGCTGGAAAAATTATTTGGTGGACTGTTTGTACAATTTTCTGACAGTTTTGGACTTTGCATCTAGTATCATTTGTCAGTTTGATACTTGGCACCAAGTGTGTTTTCTGTTACTGCTCAGGTGTGATGATCATTTTGGAGTTGCTTCCCTGCATGTTATAAATATGCTGGATTTTGGTCCGTGTTTAACTGGACTTATTCACTCTGAACTTTTAATGATCATTTAAGTAATAGAAACACTTTACTTTTTTTTCCTTTGGATGATAACTGTTATATTAATACTCTTGTTAACTAACTGTTTTCTTAGAATTAAAGACTCCGATTTCTTGCACATTTATGTTTGTGTCTTTCGGCTTTTCCCGGTTAGGGGTCGCCACAGCAGAACTCCGGTCCGCTAATGATTGGTAGTAGATTTTTACGTGCTGGCTTGCCGGGCCTAACGCACAACCTTTAATGAAGGAACACCCATTTATGCATATTGCCATACAGAAGACGCTCTAACTGAGAATCGAATGGGCAACGTCTAACTGTGAGCAACAACGCTACTGCAGCACCACCACCACAGTAATGCTTGCACATTTATAACATCTCAAATTTTACCACACTTGTTAATTTGTTTTAAATTGCATTTCATATTCATTTCTTTTTCATTATATTTTTAAATCCTTAGGAAATAAGCACTTGTTAGAAAAATATGTATTAATGTGTGTATTAGCAATATGCTTAGTGCTTTTAGAGCTTGAGAAGGGTTAACACATTTATTCTATTTCATACTGCATAAATCTGTACAAACTGCAGTTGCTTTCTGACCTTGTACTGTTAGTTAAAATCTTGCTTGTGCCTTGGAAATTTATTGAGAAACAGGTGATTTCTGCTTGCGTTAGGAAAATAATGACTAGAACTATACTACTTGTATGAAACTTAGACAAGAAGTTCCGCTGTGCCATGAAAAAAATACACAGCTGTAGAAGTTACAGATAATTAGTACAAAGCCTGCTTGAAAATGTGAACTGCAATCAGCATTTGCTTGCATCTATATTAGAAGAGTACCTTGAAATGTAACACTGTACAATAGATGCTTGTAAATGGATTAATAGTCACCAAGGCCAGGTTGTTTTTCTGAAAAGTTTCTCACAAATCTAGTCATGTCAGCAGAAAATCTGAAGTAACATCTGCTGTAGAACAACGCTAAAAGTTGTGTTTGATTACGTCAGCTTAGAAGGCCATGTCTTGTAAAATAGTATAAGAATGAACATACGTCCTGTTAGTAGTTAAACAAATCCTTGCATTTGCATGCTTTTGTCTCCTTGCTGCAAGTAAATTAAAGTGCCTTAACTGAACCTTACGTGTATTGGTCTTTGAAGGTTTTTTCCATTGACAAATTGGTCCTTCAGACCGGAAACCTTCACTTCACCTTGGATCAGACAGGCCAGGTGGCTTGAAACCATACGGGGAAGAAACCACATCAGTTCTTCTTATTTGAAAAGTCCTCGACTGAATTGTCGTACAAAAGAGGCCAGCCACTTTCTGATCTGCGACTGAAGGACGGGTTTACTCGAACCAGGTGATCAATCATGAAGGCTCAGGTAAGGTGAATCTACCTTCTTTTTCTGTTTTAGATCAGGGACTACATTTATCTTTGTTCTGTTAGAGACTTTATTTATAAGTCAGGGACAGAAAGATTACTGTCTTGTCATAGATCAGGGAAACAGAGCAGGTAGGCAGTCATTCTGAAGAGACTATAAAAACATCTGTGGTACCACATTAAAAATAAGGTGTTACGTAACGATTAAAAGGGTAGAACAAAAATGGGTAATAATTGTACAAAAAGGTCCCAAAATCCGCCGTTAACCGAAGACGCGAAATACATGCAGTCACATCGTGCTGATAATATTAAATACTACTCAAAATGGGTTAATAAGTATGAATTTGATAGTAAACTAGAAAAATCCTCACTTGTCAAACTTGTCAAACAGCTTAAAACCAATTCTAGAGGTCTGGTAAAAAAGCAACATCAATTAGGAATTCCACAGGCACACAGGTGGATTGAGGAAGTAAACCGAAGGGAACAAAAGAGTAATAATTCAAAAGCAATGTTTTTAGATAAGGAGGACAATAACTTAG
>NC_056733.1:1914730699-1914735699 GCF_019279795.1 Protopterus annectens
GGCCCACATGTTTGGTTCTAAGGTATATGGTGGTAGTGCTATTGTGCACTACAGAGCCTTCAGCCAGGTGTTCCTCACTGCACAGATGTCAGTACTCCCCATTGTTGGATCTACAGTGAAGAGCTGTGATTATGGACGCTACACATCTAGCACTGGTTAGCATAAGCATACAATGCAATTGTCCTGTAGGTGTCAGGGTGTTATCCTGTGTTTAGGACATTTGCCTTGGAATGGCACTATATGGGCAGATGCAACTTGGGTATTATCCCCACTCCCTTGAATCATGGATGCATGTGATATGTGTCAAAGGCCTGTCTACTGTCAGTCATGTCATCCCAGAATGACAAACACTGGACAACCTCGTACTTACAGCAGGACATTGGCTCATTGTGTTGGTCAAGCAGTTGCCACTCCTAGCAAGGCTCATTGTGTTGGTCAAGCAGTTTTCACTCCTAGCAAGACTTCACTGCAAGTGGTGGTATTGTACTTGGTATAGGATGGTACATCTAAGGTGACGGACAGCAGCAGACATTGTGCAAAAGACCGGTGTCAGATATATGTAGAGCAGCATTCCTAACAATGACAATTACTAACACCAGAGCCCATTACAATGTGTTCTTTATGTCTAACTGTAATAACATGGCCACTGTGGCCTTCTGTGTTTAGAATCAGAGTGCATCCCAGACAGCCCTGTGCTACTAAGTATATGAGCATGCCCAGTATAACCTTGTGTAGATGGACACATAGTGCATTCTGAACAGCCCTGTGCTACTGTGTGAGCATGCCCAGTGACACCTTGTTTCGGTTATGTGCCTTTGTGTATGAGCATGGCCATTGCAACCCTGTATAGAGATAGTAGTCGTCCATTCCACAGATGGGCATATTCCAGGTCAGGATGGATACCTACTATAAACATAAAGGTTCACAGGTATGTACATCTTAACTGCCAGCATCTCTGTTGATGTCTGTATTCCTAGAAGGTCATAATGACAGCCTTGAAATTTGTAGTCTCTGTGGCGCGACTCGTAACTATGTAGTATTGTAATAGTGATCTGTAGATAGGCAGGTGTTCTGCTCCCACCACTAACGTGTGTGTTTGTCCCCGTCTGCTGGAGGACTGAACAATGCTTTTAGACTGCTCACACTCCATACAATTCTTATACCCACCTTTGGCAAGGCTAATGATGTCACCCACCTACAAATACACCTCTGGGAGTGCTGTGTCCCAGTAATCTCGGTAGCGTGTTCTGTAACTGTGTAATGCTGTAGTGTAATAAAGTAGTTAGGTTGGTGTTCTAATCCCAGACTTGCCAAGTGTGTGTGTGTTTTGTCCCTCTCTGCCGGAGGACTGAATAATGCTTTTAGACTGCTCACACTCCATACAATTCTTATACCCACCTTTGGCAAGGCTGATGATGTCACCCACCTACAAATACACCTCTGGGAATACTGTGTCCTAGTAATCTCGGCAGTGCGTTCTGTAACTGCGTAATGCTGTAGTGTAATAAAGTAGTTAGATCAGTATTTAATCCCAGGCTTGCCAAGTGTGTGTTTGTCCCCGTCTGCCTGCAGATTGGATTATGCTTTTAGACTGCTCGCACTCCATACAGTTCCTCTACCCACCTTTGGCAAGGCTGATGATGTCACCCACCTACAAATACACCTCTGGGAGTGCTGTGTCCCAGTAATCTTGGTAGCGCATTTTGTAACTGCGTAATGCTGTAGTGTAATAAAGTAGTTAGGTCGGTGTTCTAATCCCAGACTTGCCAAGTGTGTGTGTGGGTGTTTGTCTCCATCTGCCTAAGGACTGAATAATGCTTTTAGACTCCTCACACTCCATACCATTCCTATACCCACCTTTGGCAAGGCCGATGATGTCACCCACCTGGAAATACACCTCTGGGAGTACTGTAACCCAGTAATCTGGGTAGCACATTCTGTAACTGTGTAATGCTGTAGTGTGCTAAAGTACTTAGGTCAGTGTTCTAATCCCAGACATGCCAAGTGTGTGTGTGTCTGCCTGCATGAGAGAAGTACAGTGTTTTGTAAAGTATGCACTCTCTGTACAAATCACATGACCACCTTTGTCATTCATGCTGTTGTCACCCACCTAGGGATACACCTGTAGGCATGCTGCAACCCAATATTCACTGTAGCGCATGTCCTAAAAGTGTATTGCTGCAGTGTGATACAGTAGGTAGGGGTTTGTATACAGGACATGGCAAGTGTGTGTTTGTCAGAGCCTGTGTAGAAGAGGTGGCTGTTAGTGTCTTACCATTGAACATGTTGGGGAGCGGATTTTGTAGTTTTCCTATATGGTGTCCATCTTATGACACATTGGCCACCTCACAAGGAGTACAGTTGTCAGTCAGCCACAGGACTGTGTTGGCAAGCCATACCCCTACATCTAGCAAAAGGCCTGATGAACAAAGTATGCAACCCTACTAGTACCGGTATATGTCCCGCACCTGTGTGCCATGCACAAACAAACTTGCCTAGGATATCCTGCTATGTTGCTAGTACCATACACATTGATGACAGATAGTAGGCATGGTGTGAATGCAGTGGCCTGCAGAGGACATGGCACCATGTACAGCAGCACAATAGGCACATATATGCAGACATGGTGCCTTCAGTATGTTCCACACTGGATGCCTGCAACATATGTGGTGCCATCAAATGTGATCCACAGAGGTCATACAATGCTGTACGCATGCGCCCTGTATGGACCCATGCCAGTGACACCATGTAATACCTATATCATACTATCAATGCAGGTGAAGGGTCGACCTGTTCACTATAAGCAGGTTTTGCTACACCAGGCCAGTATTGGCATATCGGGGGATAACAGACTGTGTACACAAGATGTGCCTGCCAAACCAGGTACACCTGTACATGTCACTGTACAGTATTGTGGGCCATGCACATCCCAAGCAATGTCCATGTGAAGGACTATCAAACACAGACATGGCATGCATTGCAAAGCTATGGCCATACACATTGGTAACCAGGATGTCAGGGCAGATCATGCAGTACCCATCTGTGTGGAACATTGCAGACACTACACCCCTGCACTGCACACCATTGTCGGGTGACACAATGCCAAGGATTACCCCTCATCCAGCCTTGCACAGCCATCTTGCACAGCCAACCACTACTCACCCATGAAACAATGCATACATGCATGCCAGTACTGGCACCTTGTGTCTGCATGTGGGTTATGATGCTCTCAAACACAGTCACTCCCAGTATAACCCTCACTGGCATACCAACAGATGTCAAACACTTTCACATGCCCTAGCCCATAGAACCTAAAGATATCCCCTGTGGTGCATGTAGTCCTATGCATTACTACAGTGAGGCAAACTAAGTAGTTAGGTTGTGTATTTGTGGCCCTGGCAAAGAGTGTCAATGCGTGTTCATTAGAGAGTGTGGTTGTGGTGACAATGGCATCCGTTCTCATGGACAGCCATGTGTGCCACACCTAATGTATGTCTACTATATTTCTGCTGCAGATGTCACTCACCTACACACATATATGTTCTTACAGCACAGCAACATCACCTTTGTGGCACATGTAGTAATGTCATGCACATGTAATAGTAATGAGTAGTCAGTCCGGGGTTTGACCCCTATACTGTTAGGTGTGTGGCAGATGATGCTTAGGGTTAAGTCTCCAAGCCATTCCCTGGTGAACTTTGCCTGTCCCACCCACACACTCTCTGGTGGATGTGAAGGAGTACACCTGCTCAGCAGCAGCATGTGCATTGTAAGTGATTGACATGGTCAGGTGATGGCCTCTGCACCTATTGCAGTCCTCATCTAGCTGATTGTATGTGGAATAGCTGTGATGGTGTTCCCATAGCCATTTGCATGATAAACACAGTACACTATCTAGGGAAAACATGTTGGCATTTGGCTATGACAGTCACTGTGAGTGGTACCTGGATATGGTGTTCTGACATGGCATCACAGATGATATCTGGATGTACCTCAAACATTATACACAGTGGGAAATAGCCTAAAGACAGGAGGGTGATGTGCCACACATGACTACAGCATGTAAGTGTAGCTATGCTGCATTGAGACTACTGCCTGTTTAACATGTGTGTGGTAATGGCTATTCTGCATGTTTTAATACAGACATGACAGAAGACGTTTATTTGGTTGCAGGTTAGAACAAGGCCATTGGATATGGAGGAAGTAAGGCACATTAAAGCAGTTGTGAGCGGGTATGCATGGGTTTGTGTGGTGTTAAGCACTGCTGACCTCTGGTTACAGCTTTTTACACTCGGTTAGCCTCTACATTGCTTTACCAGTGCAATACTCGCATACTGGTAGCCAAATATGCTTACTCCCGCTCACTCCGGCACTTGCAAATGCACCGACATTGGTGCTTGCATCTGTCATTCACACCTCTGGGTGGGAGCAAGGACCACAATATTACCTTGTGATGCCTATAACATCAGACTACATGACTACAGTATTGGGAATGGCTGCCCATTAGGCAACAGCATGGCGTTCGACTGTACGGAATCGGCGGCCTGTCCAGAGAATTAACCATATTATTTGTGTGTTCCTCATACAATCTGCTCCCATCTGGCTGATACATGGGAACCGAGACTCTTCAATACAGACAAGTAAATGGGTTTTGGGAACCACATCCGTCGGCCGAGTCATGCTACAGCATACCTATTATAGGTTTGCCACCTTTTCAATTGGCCAAGGGACAGTCCCTCTTTAGGCAGTTGTGTCCTGTGAAAATAATCAAGACATAGCAAATGTCCTGAGATTACAGGACAATATTACATCCTAAGATTCTTTAATAGTTGCATAAAACAGTTATTTTATATATGAAACTTCTATATGTTATGTGAAGTAGTATAAGCAATTCAAATATTACTAGAATAAGCTTTTATTTGTGCACATAAGTAAAATCCTGTACTATGCACGGCTGTAGGTATGTTTTGTCCTGGAAAATCTGACATTTCTACAGAACA
>NC_056733.1:1914740699-1914778199 GCF_019279795.1 Protopterus annectens
GTTTCGTATAACATGTAGGTATTTCAAATACAGAATAACTGTTTTATGCAACTATTATATAAATATAGGGTATTTTGTCATTTAATCTTGAACATCTGCCATTGTACATTATTTGTACAGGACACAACTGCTGAATGACTGTGCTGTCTGCTATGTTTGTGATAACATTGAAGTTATGTATAACTGCCAGATTGATTGTGATGTGTAGGGTCCTGGCATCAGGTCTGGCTGACGTGGTTTATTGTGTTGCTGGGCAGAACAAGGGCCGTTAAACAAAGCACGAGTACAGCACATTTCAGCTGCAGATTTCCGTTTAACTGCCAATTCACATCACGCAAAAACCTTCTACATTCTTACTGTGATATGTCACCCCAGTTCACATTTCAATGGTATTATATCGTTATACAGCATAAAATTAGCAATATATGCTTGTATCCGGATTACACGACATAAATGGTGTGTGCTGCAGTTGAACCGGCAACATCTGCTCGATAGTCGCATGCTCTAACCACTACACTATTGCTGTTCTGCTTCATTTATATGTATACCCATGGTTCATAGTTACCCGAACACATGCCTCAACACTTCACTAACACAGCAGGCATCCATTTGCCTGTTGGGAAAACCGCACTACTACACACGCGCCATTCCCTATGGCTTTAGACAGGATGTTGGCTCACTCCAAGTATATTCAGACATCCTAAGCTTATAGTCCTGGGGCATACGTTCATATAATGGTCAGTGTATTCAATTAGTCTTTCAATTTTTGGCTCATCCAACTGTTGACTGGGTCTGCCCTGTACCTGTTTGAAAGTCAGACTTAGCATGTGGACATAGTTAGTTCCACTTTTAGCATCCTACCTGTGGTTGGAGATGCAGAGGTGTGTTATATCTATTGTGACCATGTTCATTCTTCATATATATATATATGTATATATATATATATATATATATATATATATATATATATATATATATATATGTAGGTCTGTACATACACATGCATATGCACCTACATGCTTATTTACATTTCCCATACTGTTAAATCACTGCCACTTACCGTCGCGCATACACGCCTGCATACATACTGCATGAAAAATTATTTATTGCACTTATGTCTAGGGTTGCCACCTTTTCAAATGACAAACCACAGAAAAATGACAAACTGGATAAAACAAAATGCGAACTAAAACCTTTTCAAATGGCCAAAGTGGGACATTTTCGGGACACACATCAGATTTTACAGGCCAACACATACCCATGGTCAGTACAAAGGATAGTACATTAGTTTTATGCCTAACTGAAAGCTTATTGTTGTAGCAGTTTAGTTGTTTATTCTGTTTCTTGTAACACTTAGATATTTTACATACAGAAATAACTATTTTATGCAACTGTTACATGAAATATGGGACATAATTATTTCCTGCAATCTCAGGACATTTCCCATTTTAATATTGTTGGTCAGGGGACAAATGTCCAAAAAGGGACTGTCCCATGCAAAGTGGGACAGGTAGTAACCCTAAACATTGGGCTAGACTTAGCAAAGGGCAGTGGCGCACTAACATGCTGCATTTCACTTCCACTTGGTATAACAATCAAAACTACAATGGAATATGGGCACAGGGTTTTAAATGTCATTTTTGTTTGAGGGACGGGGACTTAATATTCAGCTACGTGCCTTTGTGTTTTCTTTTTATTTTGGTGTTCGCAAAACTGTCTTGTATGCTTTGCATACATTTCAGTATCCACGGACACTGACAGGAGTGATTATTAGAGGCAGGCTGTACTAGTCAGCATTTTAGATTGTGCATATGCAGCCGACATGTTTATGCCTCCGTGCAGCACTTAGACACGCCCCAGCACTCATGCACATTTCCTATGCATGTGGACATTGCGGCAGTCTTCATTAATATGCATGTTGTGCTGCTGCGCCATCTCTACATCGCATGGTCAGCGCAAGGCTAACGCCATCCTTGCAACAAGCTTCATGAATCCCGGGGATAGACTTTTCATATAGTAAGCTGTTTGAGAATTAATTCAGATTCTTGAAAACAAACTTGTGCAAACAAATAGTAAAGACATAGTCACAGTACACTTAAGTATGTATAGTAAGTGGTTACACACCCGTATTACCCTTAAACACATATTCTGTACATTGAGCAAGTCAGAAACGTATTCAGTGTGGAGTAACTAAAACTATAGCCCTTAACAACCGTGCTGTGACAGTGTTTTTATCATTTTTCTTTTTTTTAATTTTCCCTGGTTTTGTATGAGAACAATTGCTGTGTTGCTGCTTTTTTTTCGTATATTTATCATCCCTCTCTTGCTTTATTCACTTACAGCTGTTCATTTTTTCAGTGGCATCAACTGAATTGTGGGCATTCTGCATTCATTGTCATGCTACAAACTACTAACTTAGTTGCATTTTGGGACCTGACTTAAATCTTGAAACTGTGTTGTTAGCCATATATCCACTAAACAGGACCACACTTTTTGTGTTCTCTGTGCATGAGAAATTATTTATTGCACTGAGACTTCCCCTAGTTACTGGTCACGGTGACAGTTAGGGGAGGGGAAAATACTTTGCATACACATGCTCTGTTCAAAAGACAACTGTACAGTTACAGAAAAAAAAATCATCTTTGACTGTCTTTTTGGTTTGGGTAAGTGTTCTTCCACCGTAAGAGGTAAAGCAAATTAATGACTTGACCTAGTGACAGTAACTGAAAGCTATAGCTTTTCAGCATTTTAACCAAAATATTGTTCCATTGGCTGCCTAAAACAAGTTAATTGGTAGTTTTAGTGGCAAGAGAAGGTGCCCACACTGGGCGGTCTAGGTCTGTGTTATATGTGAGTTGTTGGTCATGTAGTGATGATGGTCAAAAAGAAATGGAAATATTTTTTGAAAAGACACTTTCTTTCCAATTAGCATAACTCATTTCTATGGTGAGTAGTAATGGATAAAGCAGTTTGTTAAGTAAAATGAATAGATGCTGTTAGCATTTAAAATCAGCACCATATCCCAATGCATGTTCACTAAGGCAATTAACAGATTTTATGTTAACATAACTGAGTTAACTTAAATAGTTTCAGAAAGCATGTGATACTCATTTGTCCCCTGAATCTGCCAGACATGAAATGTACAAAGGGTTGATGGGATAGTTCATGGAAGATTACTGACTACTTCAGGAGCAGTTAGGACACTAGAGGAAAATAAGGAAAAAATGTACATATCATTATGCTTACATGGCAAAAAAGAAGGACAGATCTCTACTACAGAGAGCATCCCTAACTACCAACAATCTGAAAATATGACGGCAGAAATTGGCAAAATGCCAAGAATGATAACTGGGCTATTGGAAACATATCTAACCTTAAGCAAACAGTGGCTGGATAGCAGAGAACCCTTCTGAAACTGGAGGAATAAGGACAAGACTGTAATCCACAGCAGAGCTGTCAACCAGCCTGCAATGGATTAGTCTGATGGAGGGTGAACTGGACAAACTCTATTTAAAAATGGACAACCGTGGTAATGCAGTAAGGAATAAGGACCTTGAGCTGATTGTAATAAGGGAAGAAATCTTGGAGGAGGAAATTAATGGGTATGTCATGAAATGATACATGCATAAGACATAGGGTTATGGGGTCCCATCCAAGCATGCACTTTATAAAATGCACAGCTGAAAAGTAAGAACTGGATTTTAAAGGCAACAAAGGGCAGAGTCAAAACAGATGACAGAAGCTTAGTTAAAATAAGTGCAGACTACTTCAAGGTCATATATTACAAGAGGACAGAATATAATGCCTACAGGACCACCTGAGTCACTTTTCAACTATAGCCTCAAAACAAGCTTTGTACAACAATAATGGAGGACTGCAATGGTTATCTCACTTCACATGGGTGGACTATCAACTGACTCCAGAAACTACAGACCTATTAGACTGACTAGTCTAACATACAAAGCAATGGAATTAATTATCAAGGAAATTATCAGCAAAGACATAGACACCCTTCGGGCACTGGACCAAACTGGGTTTGCCAGCTGGCTCACAAATAGGGCCCAGGAAGTCAAGATTGGTGATACCACCTTCACTAAGAGACCAGTCATCAGCAGGGTACCTTAGGCTTCATGCTGGGACTGCTTCTATTTGGTATATATTCTCAGAGGTAAAGGTTAATGTCAAAGGCCTTTGGCTGACCAAGTTTGTAGATGACTTTGGAGCTATCATAGATTCCCACCATTCCCCCCATGACATAAACATTTTACGATAGGGTCAACACAGACAAATGACTGGTGCTAAAGTCACAGACAAAGACTCAATGTCAAGAAATGCATTATAGTGCCTTTTGAGAAAACTGCCACCCAGGTTAACTACTCCATCAATACCATACCCATAAGAGCTGACCCAGTATTCAGTGATCTGGGAACATATGTAGACAGTAATCTGACCTTTGGCCAACATGTGCCCAAGGTAGTGAGAAAATCATTCTATGTCACCAAGCTTGTAACTAAGGGCATGGCATCCAGGTCCAAGGTAGTCAAAGTGCCACTTTATTCAGTCCTTATCAGACCCATCATTGAGTAAAATGCTTCCTTCAGCATGTACCTGACCAATGATATTTAACAGCCAGAACACCTAGAAAGGTTTCTTACCAGAAGAATCCAGGATATAACCATATTGTACTATACAGATCACCTTAAAGCTATATTCAGTGTCAACAGGTTACTGAGAAGTGATCTATGCGTGGTATCTAAGGCATCCTTGGATCTAGCACTGATGGAGCACTGATGGACCTTTTGTACAATCACAAAATGAACAGCATCAGAACCACTACATCCAAGAAATTAAATTTTGCTTGTGACATAAATAAGACATGTTGGTGAGACAGATATGGGTTTCAAAGGATCCCCATGCTCTGGAACAGGCTACCCATGTGAAGCAGAGTCAATCTCTAACCATATTTAAGCGTGACCTTGACCAGTGGATGGACAATCGGACATTCATCATGGGTCTGACCCTCATATGTCTGATAGATAAATGCAAACAGTAATGCCCAAACTAACATACCCTCCCACATAATCTCTAGAAACTTCCTAACATATCCCCTCCTAATAAACGTCCATGATACATAGGGAGACAGTTGGGTTAGATTGCACAGCCAGGCTTATAAAGTCCCTGGTGGTTGTTAGTTTAATATATAACCATGAACTTAAGGACCTACAGATGAACTAGTAACAGTGGGATTCCAAATGCACATCCAGTACAACAGCACACTCCTGACTTAAAACTACAGTGAGAAACAGCTTCCACAGCCTGAAACAAGTAAGGAACTTTTAAGGAACTTTATTACTGAGTTAAGAAACAAAGAGGTAACATTTATCTGAGCAGAGACAGAGTTTGCATCACTGAAGCACAAACTCTCCTATTTGGACTTCATGCAACTAAGCCAGCCAGGATTCAAAAGAGTGCCCACCACTGAGAAAACCTTAATAACAGGTGAATTGGCTGGGAAAGAACAGAAGAACAATGGCAGCAGGACTGCAGCCCATATAGGGCAAACAGTTGAGGAAGGAGGAGACACAGCAAGGGACAAAGATGATCCCAAATGGAGCAAAGACAACAACACAGGTAGAGATGGAATACAAAGCAGAATCAATCATAGAACTTGAAAGAGGCAAGAGATGGAAGCAGTTCAATAACAGAACCAGAAGGCTCAAATGCATAAACACCTGGTTGGGATGGCACAAAAATGGCAGGAAAGCTAAGCAAAGAGGGAATGAGAGCAAGGAAAAGCTAAATAGTGTGTTCATCAAAACATATAGAAGAAAGAAATCACAAGAACAATGTGATGGAAATGGCTGCTCATAACTGAGAGACTGGTCTCTTGAGCAGGGAGAGATACACTGAAAATGCAGGCAGCTGAGTAAATAAATGCTGATGTAACAAGTTACAGCAACACTAGCTCTAAGCATAAAAAGCAAATAAATGTGATCTTGCAAAGTCTATTTATATATACAGTTAAAGTTGAGGAAAATGGATGATATACTGTTAGAAACAAGTAGCCAGAAAATATCATCCTCTCAAGCACTCACTGAATCGCAGCAGAGCTTAAAATTAAGCAGTTGGAGGAGTTCAAAGATATCTGCGAGATTTGCAAACAGATACTGGGGAAATGAGAGCAAATTTATGAAGAGGCCTGATCCAATCATGAATGGAACTGGGCAAAATAAAAAAAGAAAAAGAAATAAGAACTCCAAACACATCTGAATGAACAAACAAACAAAAGTTTCTGATGTACATAAAATGGAAAGGGAGATAAATATCCCCTAGCTGGAGGAGGAAAATGAGGGAGTATTGAGCAAAATGTGCATAAAGAATTGAAAGAAACAAGTAATTGGACAAAGCAATATGACTCCCCCCAAAAGTATAAGCTACAATGAATGAAATGTGAGGAAATACAGAGTGAAATGTTTATTATATTTATGTAGAAAATGGAGTTCATTATGAAAAAAGTGCATGTGTAAGTCTAAAATTAGATCCAAAGAGTGTAAATATGAGAAAGACAAGTTAAGTTACCAAATACAGGGGAGGGGAGGTGGAAAAAACAAGGCACAGAGAAGTGAAGAGAAGGCAGGGTTTAACCACCAAGTACAAATAGATCAAATATCACTGTAAGACTCCAGGTAGGAGAGACAAAACAGAAGTATAAGGTGCACAAAGAATTAACAAACAAGATGTGGGGGGAGGGGAGGACCAAGTAAGTGGCAGGCATATGGAAGGAAATAATAGGAAGCCACAAAGCCTAAGAAAACAAGTTCAAATGAACCAATAAAGAATGGAGTAGAAAGACTAATATGTGGAGGCAGAACTGATGGAGGCAGGAATGATGATAGCAAAGACGGCAAAGAAGAAAAAAGGAACAGCACAAGGAAAACAGGTTAGGTAAGTCAGAAGAGGATGGAAACACAAATAAGGCTTTTGTCAAAGCTGGAATGCTGCACTTGACTAGGAAAATGCTGATGATATGTAATAGGAGTGTATTTAGGTGTTGGGGATCCATCTAGCTCCTTTAAAGGAGTATGGTGGAGTCAAGGATGGTGGGAGGTGTAACAACAGCATCATGGAATGTACAGGATTGTTAATTCAATCAAAGGGAGGGGTAGTAAAGAGATGGACTAGAGACAAAGCTGACAGAGTCTTGACACAGAAGACCAAATTACAAATAAAAAGGAAGAGAAAATTGGCAAGAAAAATTGGATGGATGGAAGTAGGCCATTTAGGGTGAAGAAAAAAGAGAAGTGGTCATTATGTTTAGAGAAGGTCTGTTTGCAATCACTGAAAAGGTAAGAGATTGCGTGGAAGGAATGTGGCCTACCTAAGAAAGGCTGGGATAGAGACAGTAAGAGACAATGGAAAGGAAGATGTATTTTTAGAAAGGAGGATTTGGAAAGGAAAATGAATTGGAAAGATGTGTTCTGCCCAATGAAGAGGAATTTTGTTCTTTAAGAAATTCTTTAGGTAATGGGGGGAGGAGATGGGAAATAAAGAAGTGGAGAAATATGAGATTTCAGCAGAGCAATCAATCAGAGGTTGGGCCGGACTTCAGTGTCAAAAGCATGAAATAAGAATAACCATAAAGAGATGAGGAAGAAAATAAAGAAGGGGCAATTGTTAAACATACAGCAAGGGAGGAGCAAAGTAGTTATGCAATTCATATTCACTAGTTTTTTTTTTTTTTTTTTGGTAAAAGAAGGCCAGGAAGAATAAAAAGCTAGGATAAAAATATGAGTGCAAGCAGTCTCAGTCCTCACGCTGATAATAATAAAGATCAAAGGAGGAAGAGACAAAAGGCCCACATCTAACAGCCATGGGACAAATTAAAATAGAGGATGAGGGACTAGATAAAAACATGAAGTGGGTAAAAAGAAGACTAGAGGAGAATAGAAAAGAAAAACAAACAATTGGAGAAAATAATAGGACAGAAAGAAAGTGACAATGAGGGGGCTGATCAATTAAGAAGAAGGCATAACGAGGAAAGTGAAAGACTAAATGGTCAGGGGAAAAGAGACATCCTAAAGAAACTATATTAGATGTTCTACAATACCAAGAGGAAAGAAAATGGAAATAAGAAGAACAATGAAGTATAAAACAAAGTTATGGAAAATGAAGAAGACTGAAATGGAAATTATCAACAGAAATTATTTTTGTGGGTACAATGTACTAGCGTGGAAATTAAGGTTAAAAAAGAAAGTAGGTTTGTAAGAAAACTATTAGGGAAAAGTGGAAGACTAATGGAAACAACTAAAGAGATAAAGGAACAGTTCATGAAGTTCTACAAAAACATGTATAAATCTCACAGAGAATATAGATGGAAGTCGACACATAGCTGGAAATGGGACACATTTTAAACAGGATAATAAGAGAGGAAGAAGAATGAAAATCAGTAAGAATCCAAAAGAGAGAAAGGCAGTGGGGCCTGACAACTTACCAGAAAAATGATATAAGATGATAATGGAGGGGATCACAGAGACAATAGAATGTGGATTCACCTACGGCGCAGATAGAGGAAAAATTAGTGCCCACAAAAGTGGAGGCAAGATTAATACTATTAGTAAAATGGGTATTGGAACAAGTGTATACAGATCAATCTCCATCATAAATGTAAATGTCTGCATACTGGCCAAGATTGTTGCATATAGGCTTGAAAAACACATGCCCAAAAGAACTGCTAAAGATAATCAGGCTTTGTACATAATAGAACCAGTAGAAAACCAGTGGGGAGTCACAATGCTTTGGGTTTATTTAAGGGTGCAAGGTAAAAACAAATGAGTAAGACAAGGGTAATATTATGAAGATTCTAAATGGAGTAAGAATAGATTATAGGTCCAAAGGAACAGTTTACAACAGTGTTACCACAGTCCTGCAGGTGAATGGTGAGATATTTAGACAAGTGCAAATAAGAATAGCAACAAAGCAAGGCTACCAAATATCCTAGCACTTATTCATTCCTGCACTTTAGACATTAGTGATAAGGATAAGAGGAGACCTGGGTCTTCTTAATGCTAGCAGGGAGGTAAATTTCTTCCATTTGGTAAATAACTGTATTCTCTTAGCACAGGATGTGGAAGAAGCAGGCAAAATTGTCATAGTACATATGAAACAGTTTAAAGAAGAAGCTGGTTAGAATGTAAAAAAATGGGTTTGGAAAAACATGCCATAGGAAGCTAGACACAATCTGGAAACTAACTACTTCAGAATGCAAGTGAGGGGTAAAGTGAAAATTCAAGTGAGGAAAGTTACACTGTACTTAAAACAGAGAGTGGAACCAGACCCGATCAAAAGGAAATTCAAGATATACATGCTAATAGCAAAATCCAGCACTGTAAGGATGATGATAAACATGAAGACAACATACTTATAAAGACATCTGCTAATTACATGAAAAGAGAGGTGCATTATGAAAATTATGGGCAGCGGAATGGTGCACTGGTTGGCATGGTCGCCTCACAGCAAGAGGTTCTCTGGTTCGATTCTCGGCTGGGGTGCCTTCTGTGTGGAGTCTGCATGTCCTTCCTGCTTTTGTGTGGTTTTCTTCTAGGTGCTCCGGTTTCCTCCTACATTCCAAAAACATGTATCTTGAGCATTTCTTCCAGGGCTTCTGCTGAAAATGTGCTATGTCCTAGTTGGACTTTCCCAGTAAACAAATGTTGAATAAAATAAAAAGTTGTGCAACAGATTAATTTGGAATACAGTTCTTGCAAGAACTGTTGAGAACAAAAAACATGTCATTAGAGAAATAGCAGAATAGGGGAACACCAAATCTGTAATGATATGCAAATGCCTACATAGTCCAACTAATGTCTGAAAGGGATGGCAGAGCATCCCATGGTGGAACAGATTAAGAGAGGTGGCTGAAGCAAGAGAGAATGGTAACAGAAGAAAAACAGAATAACAGAGAAAATCCTAAAAATAATATGGAAAAAGGGTTAAACTAAGATGAAGGTAGAGTGAGCTAGACCAGGTAGTGAAGGGGGACAAAGGTCTAACCTTGGCCAAGGTATCCTGATTTTAATAAATAGCTTGGGAGCTTGATTGCGCTAGCAAAGAAGGATATGTTTGCCCATCATGGGGACACAGCAATGCAGAACTAACCACAAACTGCACAGGTCCCCTTTAATGAGGGGCTGTGATACAAATATTTAGCCTGATTGTGGGTATTACCTTCATCAAGCCACCAATGGGTAGTAGCCTTCATACTAGATGTATAGAAGCATGCAGCCACATGAGGTAGATATTGTGAGGCCCACTTGTCGCCTCATCCGGGGAGTACAGGTAGGCCATGATACACACCCTCCACGTCAGGATGTCACTGACAGCAGAAAACACAATCATGGCTGCCTGAATGACAGCACCAACAGACATCTCCCACATTGATACTGTGTGAAATCCCCAGGTAAAGTGAATGGTTCCAGTGATCTAAACATGGCCTGCAACTTAAATAGGACATGGTAGAGGGACAGATTTATCTCCCAGTGGTTGCCATGTCTTTGAAATAGGTTACCAGTTCATGGAAAACAGAGCACCTCTAAGACACTGTTCAAGAGGAACCTGAATGAGTGGATGGGACACCATAAATTCTTACCTGGGATAGAGTCTACAGCCCTCCTGGACATGGGCAGTTATCAGTAAATGCAGTCTTGGGTATTGACTATGGTATGACATCGGTATGAAATGGCTAGGCTTAAAATGACTTCTGGGTTGATAGCCTAGTAATCTCCAGTGATCCTATGATCCTATGTCTGACTGGGCAAAGTAGGCTTTGATGGTCAGCAGGCACACAGGCAAAACTTACATAGAAAAAAAATCATAGAGGGAAGTATGTAGGACAGAGCAGAATGATAAAGAGGAATGGAGAAAGGAGAGGGAAAGGCTATGCAACATGTTGTATTCAAGCTTAACTAAGCAACGAAGGAATTAGAAGCTGGAAAAATAATTTTGCAGGATAAAAGGTGTGGGACAATATATGGAAAGACAGCAGCATGGAATTCTGAAAGAAAAAGGCAACAGAAACTACAATTAGAAAGCCTGCCAGAAATCTGGGGGAAGAAATTTTAAAGACAAGTAAGAAAATGTGTGACAAGCTAAAAAAATGGGTGAAATGGGGAAGCAAAGGCAGAGAAGGCAAGGTGTATAACGATCTATGGGGAGTTAGAAGAGAAGACTGAGATAGAGATTAGAGGGAAAGGGAAGGGTGAAGATTAATAGAAGACTTGGAGGAGGCCTTGAAGTGGACGAAAGACTGGGAAAGGGGATGTGATGAATTATAATAAGGGCAAAGCAGGCAGCCACCCAGGGCCCATAACTTCAGACTGCCCATGGCTTTTCATAGAACTCATTCTATTAAAAAAAAAAAACTTTGGTTATGTTCAGCACTGCCATCTTTAGCTAGCTTATGTGCTGAACATAACAATCACTGCTTCATTTGCTTTCTTTTTTGTTTTTGTTTAAGAAAAGTTAAATGGTTGGCATGGTAAGTGCTTCCTATGTATAGTTGTGCACTCACAATACAGGCCAGTGCAGCTACTTTATTTATACATTTATTTTATATATTTAATTAGTTTTACGTATAGTTAAACATAAATAAACAAGCAGCACTTGGTGATTCACTGCACAGGACGAACACGTTCTGCTCATTGGCTTCCTGTGATTCATTGGGAAACTAATGAGCAGAAAGACATAAAATATTAAAGAGTGTAGTGGAGAGCTAGGGATGGTTGCAATAATGTGAGGTGAACATTTATATATTTTTTCTTAATCCTGGTAGGAATCCAGATATAATAATGCTGACAACTAAAGTCTGAAAGTGACTGCAGCATACCTCTCAGCTGTCCTTGATTTTGTAGAATGTCACTGGTCTTGCCTTTATTTTTTTTTTTTTTTTGCTCTGTCCCTCATAAAACCTTTAGTTTTCTGCTAAATCTGTGAGGGTTGCAGTCAATCAATAATGCTAGACATTAGATTTGCATACAGAAATGCATGTTGACGTAAAACATGTTACTCTGAGAAATAAGAATTACAGTAATATTTAAAATATAGCCCTAATTATTTTTGACTTTCTCCCAGATTCTCAAGTAAAGAATTTTAGAGCTGAGGACTGCTGGCTGGCAGTGACTGAAAGCAGTTTGCTGTTTTCTGAGTTTAAGGTCTGCAGTAGTTTCTGGATACTGTTTGAGTGTAAATAAAAAAAATCCTTGAGTTTGTAGATTGTCTATGGCTTTGTCTCTTGTTCTGGCATATGCTTTTTCTGGGAAATCATTGAAGAATGCAACCAAAAAAGGGGGCAGGGGATGCTGGCTATGGATGAAAGCAATTGCCCTCTTGTTATTTTATAATATGGATTCAGATAACTAGTATTCATGGGTATGAAATACATTGGAATATTTGTTCTCTGGCAACTGAGAGAAAGTTGAAACTTTCCCTGATGTCACATAATGTTTCTGACTTTGCCTTATATCTTTGGTCCGTACCTCACAACAATTGTGGTTTTGTGGCAAACCGTTGAGAGTTATAGTCACTAAATGGGGGGAGGTATTGGCTGTGGGTGATCTTGTTGTTTGGTTATTTTAAAATCATGCTTTACAGAACAAATGTGTTTCTAATGAAATACAGTGTAATAGGATTTTCTTCCGAGTCTTTTTGTAAAGCAAATTTTAAGCTGTCCTTGATATCAAGGAATGCCCCTGACCTTGCCCTATATTTTGGGTCTGTATAAACCAAAAGATGAACTCAAGTCTCCACGAAGAGGGAATGCTTTCAAAGACATTTATTAAAACTCCAAAGGTGAGAATTAGCACAACAGACTTTTGCAGAAGCTTCAGAAGGTTTAGTATTTAAACCACTAACAGTCATATTTAAAGCAAAAGTCAAAAGTCATGTGACATCAACATCTAAGCTCATTCAATAAAAAATAACCTTAATTATCTCAAAAAGGAGTACAAACATACATAGACATATATAAAGAGAGAAAGAAAGAGAGAAAAAACATAAACATAATGTTAAGAAAAACATTAAAAATACAATTAACTTAAATAACATGTTTGTTCTTTAATGTTAGTTTCAAGCTTATTTCATCATTTAGCCCCAGATATAAATTGGTTCTTAAAGATACAATCCATTCATATTCCATATATTCCATCTTAGTCTATATATCACCATCTCTTCTACTTGATAAAATTAAAGTACCATAAATTTAAACATGTGATTAACGTATGTCTCTATTATATGTTTGTACAAGGCATTAGTGTTAATCTGACATTTAATATCTGCTAGCTGTTCACATATACACTCTTTAAATTGCCTATTAGCTTTGCTGGCATAAAATGCTATTCAACTCTGACACATAGCCAAATAAACTAAATTAGCAGAGTCACAATCCACATAGTTGTTACACCAACAGGATCTAGTGTTAATAGGATGACTAAATCTATTTTCATGAAATAAATATTTGTAGAGCATACATTTATTACATGCATATGTACCTTTTCTCTAACTATACCTATCAGTAATATAGAAATCTTGCTCTTTATAACAGAGTTTGCATAAGGTCGCAACTCTTTTAAATCCAAAATTTGGGCAATTGTTGACAATTTCCTGTGGTACACGTAACAAATTTAAAATATGCCAATGTTTGGATACCTTTGGTACCTGTACCCTAAGATAAAAAAATATCACATTTCTGAAGCCAGGCAAAGCATTATTTATACACTAGCAGCAAAACATCACAGAAGGACTTGTAGTAACTAAATGTATTTTTAACATCATGAAATTAATGTATTCACAAAATAACAGCAAACATCCTGTCTTAGTGCCAGCTTGCATCCCTGTGAAATCAACACGTTGGTTTTACCAGCAGATAACACTCATTCATACGTATTTCTTGACACTAGGGCTTTGCTCACCTCTGACCAAAACAGATAATTTTTCAACAGCGGTTTTACTTTATTTTATATATTTGCATCATACCTCTTAATTGTCTTTGATTTCAGAGACATCCCTGATTGTGGCTCAGATGTTAGCTCTGCTTTCTATCCCTCTTAAAATGTGTGATTTTCGGAGAAAAGGTGTGAATTATACTTAATAAATAATGACATTAATAAGTGTTATAGACTTATTTTACTTTATGAAATGTATAATTCATACATTCTCTTATTCTGTCAATGCTTCAAGTTAGTAGTACTAATATTTAAAAAATTTCCCTGATTTTCCCTAATTATTTTTAGATTTCTCCCTGTTTCTGTTAAGATTTGTCCCAGATTCATTGAGAGCTATTATACACATTTTTTAATAAGTTTCAAACACTATTTTCAGGCATGGCCCTGGCTAATTGACAATAGAAATACATTAATATAAAATGAAATTAAAATGATTTTCCTAAGATACAACTTTAAATTTATTTGGACTTTGTTCCTCATTATGTTCCTACATAGGTAGCCCTCAACTACTGTACACACAACTGCCATTGGCACAAGGTAAGTCAATACCTGAACAATAAATTAAGCTATCAGCGTGTGTCCATACTTTATGTATAGGTTCATAGATACATAGGTAGGTACATGCCTAACTGCCCGAGACCACTCATAAGCATAGCCAAAAAGTGTCTGCTGTCACCACCTCATTGATTAAATAACTGTCCCTCTGTGGAGCAGAGCCAATTGTGGGATCCCTGGGGTGTATCCACTGTTCCCCACCCACTCTGCAAGGATTCCCTGGAGTGTTAGTGAGGGGTTTGGTATAATGTAATCAGGGATGTAGTTCCAAATAATGGGGAGTATCCGTGACAGGAATCTTCTCAGATGATTTACATGTTAGATAGTATACCTTAACCTCAGCTTGCAAATATAGGTAGTATTCCACAGAATAATAAACATTTGGAACACACAACCGCTGAAATGTGCGTTAATCACCCTTGCACTACCAGTGCCTGCTCTGAGAGGTAAAATTACTAGTGCCAGGATTAGAACATGCAACCATGTACACAGTCTTCACAATAACCTACCACTAAGCTACCTGAGATGTACCAATGGCAGTTGTGTATACTAACAGGTTGAAACACAAAAGGTAGGAATGTGTGGAAATAGGACAAACTGGCATGTACCCAATGTTTTATATATATGTATATATATATATATATATATATATATATATATATATATATATTTATGTGTGTGTGTATATATATATATATATATATATATATATATATATATATATATATAGATATATATATATATATAGATATAAAAAAAAAAATATATATATATATATATATATATATATATATATATATCAACATATATATATATATATATATATATATATATATATATATCTACAGAGAGAGAGAGCGAAAGCGAGAGAGAGAGATATATGTCGATATATGGGGATGTACATATATATGTAGATATATAGATAGGTTAACAACATCTACATAACCAACATATAAATGGGATACCTACCACATACCGACTGCTTGACATACCGGTGGCCGTAATCACGAGGCTTAAAGTCCAAAAGACCATAGTACCGAAACACCAGAAGCGCGAGGTTTAAATCCCGATGTTAAGGGACATTTAGGCAGTGCTTCTGGTGTTGTGGTTCAGGTAGGTTACTGTGTGTGTGTTTCTGAGGGCTGTAGTATGTGTAAGCGTGTGTTCTGAGTGTTCATAGGTTCATAGGTAGGTACTAGGCTATCAGCCCTAGGGCCCATACAAGCCTAGCCAAAAATGTACCCTGGCTTTCACCACCCAAAAAAATTATTTTCCTGTGCCCCTGTCGAGCAGAGCCACAGAAGTGATCCCCGGGGTTAATTTCCCATTTCCCATCCAATCATCAAGATTTTTCTTGAAGAGTGCTAATGAGGAGCTCTGTTTGACATAGATAGGTAGTCTTTTCCAGAGTATGGGAATTCTCTGGGACAGGAATCTATACCTCCAGCATGTTCTGTTTATTGTGGTGACACGGTTTAGGTCCCTAGAGCGTGTAGCTCAGAGGGATTGGGATTTCTTTAAGTGGAGCATGTCCAACAGCTCTGGGTTTGACATAGCTTTGTATGTTAGGCAGAGATCACCCCTGAGTAGGCAATATGCGGTGGAGTAAAGCTGTAGTTTTTTTGGGACAGTCTGCATAGGGCATCTGTTTGAGGCCAGTAATCCCCTTTGTGAGGTATTTCTGTGGTCTTTCCAGTTGTTGTAGATGTCTTGTGAGGTACATACCAAAAGGGGCGTTGTACTCTATATTGGGTCTAATGAGTGATGAGTAGAGGGGAACAATGACCTCTTTTTTCTGGATGAGAATCCTTTTATGATGAGATGAGCCACGTAGAAGGATTTCCTGACCACTGTGGCGATGTGATTATCAAAGAAGAGACTACTTTCCACCTGTATCCCAAGGTCTCTTATCACATTTTCGGCATTAAGGAGACTACCAGCTATGTGGTAGTTCATTGGTGGTGTGTGTTCCTGGGGGACAGTAATTTGTGGGTGCGGGTTTGCTTTGTGCATCTGTTTGTGTGATCTAGGAGGTAGAATATTAAAGTAGGGGGGTGTGTGGGGGGCGCAGACACCCACATGGAGGGTGTAAGGGCACTTGCCCACTTGCTCATATGTAGTGTAGGATGGTTTGTTTGGATGTGGTGGGTAGCAGTGTGTCTGTGTGTGTTCTATGTTTGTGTTACTTTTGCGAGTTACTGTCGCTGTCGGTAATGTGGGGTATGGGAGTCTGTGCTTGATACTGTGGGCGTTGGAATTATGTGGTTTCGGGATTCCATAGGTATCCCGTATACAGTGGTTGAAGTTTTCATATATGAGTATACATGGACCATAGCAATCACACATTCTGCCACGACCAAACTTTATGAATAAAGGATATGGAGAGTACATGCCTATACACTATTACAAATATGTGCTATGGACATGAGCCAGTGATAGGGTTACCACCTATCCCACTTTGCAAGGGACAGTCCCTCTTTGGGCGGTTGTGTCCTGACCAAAAATATTAAACGTGGCAAATGTCCTGAGATTGTAGGACATAATTATGTCCCATATGTAATGTAATAGTTGCATACAATAGTTCTTTCTGTAGCTAAAATACCTACATGTTACAAGAAACATGATAAGCAACTAAACTGCTACAAGAATAAGCTTATATTTAGGCAAAAAAGGAAAGTTCTATCCCTTGTACTGAGCGTGGGTTTGTGTCAGCCTGTAAATTATGATGTGTGTCCCGAAAATGTCCCACTATGGCCATTTGAAAAGGTGGCAACCCTAGCCAAAGAAGGTCAGTCACCAACACAACTCCAATGGCTGCAAATACCTGTGACAAAAACATACAGCTTTCATGTAGCAACACTTTATTACATTCCAATGTATTGCCGAAAGGATTCAAGGACTAATATCACCTGCATGCTATACAGGAACCAATTAACAGTGCCTTAATGAATCAGCCTGCAATTACCATAATATTAGTCCATAAAGGATAGGTGTTCAAATAGGGAAGGAACCCTCACGCACATATCGATTATGTATAAAATAAGTTTCTACACACCTGCATCTGCTATGTACACCCACCAACATCACCCCCACACCCAAACAAATTACAATACAAACTGTAATAACATCACAAATCATTCACTCACTGTACGACATCTGCAGAAGCCTTAACATACCTTGTCAAGGACACAGTAATATGGCCCTATGTGAAATAGTTGCTGTTATACAATGGAACAGCTGTTACAGGGTTTGTTTGCACTAATCCCATTTCAGAGGGTTGTGTGTACACCGGGAAGTGTTACCAATTACTGATTAACAGCACTGTATGATACACATGTACACCAAACCAAGGATGTCTGGTGAGCACACTGTAAATCACCTAACAGTTCATGCATAGTCATACAGCCTTGAGCTGCCCAAACATCCTTGCCAGACTGAAACATCTGCAGAAGTATCAGGTACAAATAAACCCTGCATAAGTAGCAATGTTCTGAAATATAACAGCTGTACTCACATGTAGAACAACATCTTCTAGCCATTACACACAATTCACGGGAGTCTTGAAGCTAATAGATCTCTGTCTGTCTCCATATAGCTGTTGAAATACATCACAAACAACACATCCAGGCCATCTTCCTCGAAAGTAAGGCAAACGGACAACGCCCAAGTGGAGTACTCAGTTATACACCACTGTTGCCATGATATTGGCTAATGGAGTAGCTGCACAGCTGATGAACATCTAATTAACTACTTTGGAACACCAATTGGTGGTCAGAATAGCACATGTTACTGATATTTAACTATAAAAGGATGGCTTATCACACATTCAAACCATCTGTATATACCAGCAGAACGTTACAAAGAAGATTGAAACACAAACTGAAAAAGATTGAATTAACAGTCAACGACACCTCAGGTTACTAATAAGGTATATAGAACACTCAGTATGTCTGTGTATGTAGTACCTGTTCTGTAATATTTAAAGTGCATGCAATCCATATAGTGGAAACAGCTATCTTGTAGTGATGTATTGTTGAACATAATAATGCTTGTAGTATTTATGTGTGTACTGCTGTAGGTTACAAGGCAAACACCGCATACACTACAAGGGATGCTATACAAGGGCTTTGAACCCAAATATTCCTCACCAGCCACTGTCAGAGGCAGGGCTGATCCAACAAGTATGTGCTATAACAGGGGATAGTATATGTTGAAATATTGTAACAGTAGGCATATGTATGGGTGTATTACTGAGAGTAACATGTCGAAGGTTGGCCCACTATGCAATTATGATTTGCATTGTGGGATATTGTGCCAATAACTGTGTAATGTACAGTATTGTAGGCAGATATGTATTACAAGTTACATAGCATTACTGTTATGTTAGGCAAACATTAGTTATGTCTATTGGCATTTACAATACACAATAACAAGATACATATGACTTGTAGTCACCCGACAGTTTATCAGCATGATCGCAAAGTAAAATGGAAGAGCTAGTTAACTATCCATGCACATAAGACATGTAATAAGTGCAAAGGTAGGTACTAGGCTGTCTGCCCAAGGATATTTATAAGCCTAGCTAGAGTGTGTTAGCTTTCGCCACCCCATTAGGTTAGTTCCCTGTGCCTCTGAACGGCAGAGCCTTTAGTTCCCTGTGCCTCTGTCCAGCAGAGCCACTGCAGTGATCTCCGGGGTACATGTCTGTCTCCCATCCACCCATCAAGGTTTCCCTTGAAGAGTGCTAGTGAGGGGCCCTGCCTGATGTACATTGGAATCATGTTCCAAAGCATGGGGAGTCTCCGGGTCAGGAATCTATCCGTCCAGCACTTCCTAGTCGTCGTTGTGGTTAGGTGTATATCCCTAGAGCATGTGGCTGTCAGGGGCTTCTGTTTAGGTGGAGCATATCCAGCAATACTGGGTTGGACATGGGCCTTGTATGTCAAGCAGAGATCACCTGTGAGTATGCGGTATGCAACTGAGTACAGCTGGAGTTTCTTAGGTTGGGCTGCATAGGTCATCTGTTTGAGGTCAGTAATCCTCTTGGTGTGGTACTGTTGTGGTCTTCCAGTTGCAGTTGTCTTGTAAGGTACATCCCAAATGAGGTGGTGTATCCTTTAATGGATCTAATAAGTCATGAGTAGAGAGGCACAATGGCCTCCTTTGTTCTGGATGCGAACCCATTAGAGATTAGGGGGACCACGTAGAAGGATATTCTAACCACCTTGTCATTATGGGTATCGAAGGAGAGATTGCTATCTGCTGGGGTTCCCAGATCCCTTATTACCTTTTCTGTATGTAGGGGACTAGCACCTATGTGGTAGTCCATGGGTAATTAGTTATATCCAAAGGGGATGACTATGCATTTTTTGGCATTCAGCTTGAGGCCATGATATTGACACCAGGTATCTGTCTCAGTGTGACCCTTCCGGAGGGTATCTGTATCAGCTGGGGAAACAATTATGGCCCCTAGTTTGCAGTCGTCTGCAAACCTTTTCAGCCAAAGCCCTCATGTGCTTGCCTGTACATCAGAGAATTAAATACCGAACATGAGGGGTCCTAGGACTGAGCTCTGGGGGACGCCACTTGTAACTGGTATACAGTCAGACCTAGGGTATGCAACTCCCACTGTGTGGGTTCTATCCATGAGCCACTTTGCAAATCATCACATGACGTAGGGGTTAATGTTCAGGTGGATGGGTATGTTGATAATACCAGAATGGGGAATGGTGTTGAAAGCCTTTGAGAGATCAAGGTAGGTTGTGTGGACCTCCTTACCCTCATCTAATGCCTTGGTAACTGTCTCTAAGACGTCCACCAGGTTTTGGAGGCATGGTCTGCCCTTAACAAAGCTAAACTGGGAAGGGTAAAAGGTTTGGAGGTACCCAATGTCTCTGCGACTGAGATCCATGATGATGTGCTCCATAGCCTTGCAGACCAGGCTAGTCAGGCCTATATGGCAGTAGGTCCCATGGTCCGTTGTGGTGCCACCTTTGTGGAGTGGGATAACCGTTGCTGTGCAACATTCAGGGGGCACAAACCCCAATGCGAGGCTATTATTGAACATGGTGCATAGGTGGGGAGCCAGTACGTTCTGAAGTTCATGTAAAATGCAGCCTGGGATGTTGTCAGGTCCCATGGATGCTATGATATTGGCTTTAGAGTGTGCATCTTTTACCTGCATAGTTGTGATTACAGGGACTCTGAACTCTTCCTGTATAGATATGGGCCCTTTAGGGGGTGAGAGGGGGGAAAGGTAGCACTGAACCTATCTGCCAGGATGTTGGCAATATCAGCTGGTCATGTTCATGCCTTTGTGCTGTAATTCAGAGCAGATCTGGGTGTTGACATTGAGATATTTGACATAGCTATAGAGTGCTTTGTGATTGTCATTGGAATTAGTGGTGGTTTTGTTTCTGTAGCTAGCTTTGGAAGATCTTATAAGGGATCTCACCTTCTTACTGAGGCTGACCAGGGAGCTCCTCCATGCATGGGATTGTGCTCTCTTTTACAACAATGTCTTCCTTCTGTTGTACAGTTTGTTTATGACAGGGGACCACCAGATTAGCTTCCTTAATTAGGAGTACAGTGTCTTGGATCTGTTGGAATAGCACGATCCATGCACTCGTGTAAGTGCTTACAGAGTGCATTTTTGTAGGATTCAGCAGTTGTAACAGTATTGTCTATCTGCATGGGTGTCAAGAAATTCACCACGTCTGTCTTAAGAAGCATGAAGTTGGCTTTATAGACATATTATACTGTGGTTCCCTTAATGGGGGGTGGGGTGGGGGTGGGATGTGGATATCAAGGGTGTTCAGCTTTTGGTCGGATCGGACCAACGAGGAGTTGACTCAGGTGTGGAACACCGGTCACTCATGTTGGTAATGCCTAGGTCTAGGATATTGTTGCCCCTGGTGGGTGTGTGGATAAGTTGATCCAGGGTATTGGTGTTTATGAATTCCAGAAAGTGTTGAGCTAATGATTTGGTACACGAGTAGTTTTCTCAGTTAATGGTGGGGTAGATTCAGTGAGACTATGTGATGAGTTTGGTGTGGTGTGAATGTTTACCTTCTCCACATGACTGTCAGAGTCAGGCGTGGTTGGAGAGAGCTTTACCTCCAATTTGGCTAGATAAGTGCATCTCTCACAGGTTGTAGTGTTGGCTGGTAGGTGGAGAGGGTTGTCTGTGTACACGAGGCAATGTCTACATTGCCTCAAGATATCCAGATTTATCAGATAGACAGAGAGAACACTGACAGCTGACCCTTGGAGATGCCTGAGTATAAAACTAATTTCCCCTAGATAAGTGAAGAAAGTGAGTACAAGAGCTATTTTACTATAAGCAAGTGAGAAAAGTATGTACAAAACCTGTTTACCTCTAGGTAATGAGGAAGATTGAGTGCTATAATAATTAGTAGCTTACGTAGTGCTTACAAGTTCTGAACAAGTACTGAGCATGAATAAGCAATCCAGATAAGAGTCTTGGATAACATAAACACAATCCCCCCCCAACAGGTACACAATCATATATCTATGTAGACCAAAGAGCCCCTGTACCCACAACTATGCAGGTACAAGCTGCACTCAGGCTGAATGGGACCTGTCCACATCCCAGGTTGTATCATACACATATGGCAAAACAAGTTGCTCTCCACATACACATCATGTAAAACACAGCTTCATGTCAGGCTGTGTACACACTGAATGGTGCACACCAACAAGTATCACAACCCACAAAGGGGGAGACACCACTGATAATGGGAAGTACTGCACTACTACCCTGCTAAGTCTGATCTGAAAGGCCATGAACCTTGATCAAATTATTTGATGTCAGCAGTACAGATGTAGATGACAGTAAGGTTGATTTCACACTGCATATCTTAATCTTGCCAGGTCATAGGACATCATCACCCATACTGTGTTCCACATACACTTTGTATACTAGATGTATATTCCTATGTCATAGGAGTGTTTTGCAACAGGACTGCTGGCAGAACTAACACTACAGAAGGTGTCTGAATAATACATGCACATCAAACCAGTGCCAGCTACAGTAAGACAGAGTAATTAAATGTATTCCCCCTCATTGTAGTCCATACCACACAGACTAACAGAAGGCATCTGCCTATTGAAGTATGCGAATGACTATAACCTAGGAGCAATAGCCGACTCAGAGTGTTGTGGAAAACATACAGAAGGGGCTTTGTGGGTGAGATGTGTATGACATATGGCCACAATCTGACAGCTACATATTGCATTGTCACCCCTATGTTAATATCCCTGCACTCAAGAACTACCACCTAGGCAGAGGTTAACATAATGGACACTGTGTGTAAGGGATGCAGCTGGGCAGTTGTCTTTTCTGTGACAGCTACGTCACCACACCTGTCAGGTAGTCGTATGTGGCAACCCTAATCATCACAGGGTGCCATCAATGAATATAAAGATCATTATCCAGCCATACACAACACTCAAGTGACCCATATCAGATCACATATTTCCTTTAAGGGGTATTGGCCATGTTCAGATGACCAACACCAGCCTTCCCATTCCCCATTTCTATTATGTAGCATGATGCATACCCTGAATAAATCCATGTCCAACCCAGTGATGTTGGACATGCTACACGTACACAACCTGATCTCAAACACATACTTCATGGACATCCACCTTCCTAGTACTAGGATCACCACATGCTGGACAGATCCTTGTCCCATACACTTTACATAGTCCTGCCATACTATGCATTCCTGTCCAGCAAAGCTACACATTGCCCCCCTCTCAGACATGGTGTGATGACTGCATGGTAAATGTATCATTAACCCTGTGGATCAGTTATGTGGCACTGCTCCACCTGGCCCCAGAGACCCGCCTGTCAGCTACAGCCAGGTAACCTTTCATCCTCGATTCATACATGGCCCAGGGCATATAGTCTACTAGTTGACTTTGACTGTACATGCTATAGTTGATATCCATACCTGCAAATACAATCTGGCAAGCCAGTATCCCATGTGTATCAAATGTGCAACACAGGTGATACATGGCAGGATGTTGAATTGCTGTACAGTGCCTTGTAGATGTATATGGCAGAACACATACATGTAAAACCTTCCATGAGCAAGTCTGCAGGGTCACAGGTCATGCCCGTTAAGGTAGTGTAAGTCTTTATATGTGACATATACACAGCATCAATGTCGACTGCATTAATGTGGACACATCCAGCCATGTGCTGATAGGTAGGAACACCAATACAGGCAAACAGACATGCCCACATCAGGACAGCATCCACATGGAGCATGAGCAATGTAATCAGGTGATACACACACATATATGGTGATAATATCCACTCACCATTGAGTGTCATGTCAGTGGTGTCAGTGTCATGCAGATTTTCAAAGACAAATATTTAATTGTAATAAATGCGATACACATGTATGTTCAGCTGTAGCTCTGTATGTCTCTGTGAGTTACTGTGACCTGTCTCCATCATTATGTCTTCCAGGTATGCCGCATGCATGGCTACCCCCTTATACCTGCTTAGAGGATGAGGCCCTCATCCCATACCTACATGACAATCATGATATCCTGTTCAGCCATTTGCCACAGGATGCACAGCAGTGGGATGCCCTGTTGATAGAACTTCGCAGGAGGGTTAATGTAGTGGGTGGCCACAACTGCACATACCAGCAGGTGCACAGACACTGTACAGACTTCATTAGACAGGTGAAAGAGTGTGCGAATGCAATCGCTAGGGAACAAGGTGCAACAGATGGTGGACCATCAACCCAGCCCCCATTCACATGTACCGAGGAGCTACTGGCCAACCTGGGGACACCTGCAAAACAACATCCACAAGCCTTAGCCAATATTGTGGAGGTGGGTGTCTCTCAACCACTGAGCCTGGAGTTGCTTGGTAAGTCACTACTGCACCTTTAATAACTATATTCCATATAGTTGAATGTGTCACTGTACAATATGTTAATGTAACATCATATGTAAGACATGTATACACACATGCCGCATACCACAGTATGCTACTCTGTGTATGCACACATGTGCATACACCATAGTATAGTCTAATGTACTGATGTATGTGTTAACATGCACATTGCACCCTGTAGCTATCATACAGGTGTGGATAATGCTCATACTGCTGTGTTACTCCTATTTAGATATCTCTGTGTTCCGCTGCGACAGCAGCCCATTGAAGGTGAGACTGTTATTATTTATCAGGCATCGTAATGCACAGATCTAGCTGCCATGTGGCCATTTACCACATGTACACATAATGTATGGTCCTGTCACAATATACAGGTTGGACCTGCAATGCATCACAATGGCTACCCATGTGCAACACTTGCAAACTTTGTGAATCACTGACATGAATCCTCACAAACTGTCATTGCCAGATGTGTGGACAGCTGTGCATACAATGGTGGAGGTGCTGTTCACTGTAGGGACATGTACTGCAGATCAGAACTACGGATGTGGGGAATACAAACAGTACTGCACAGTGAGCTGGAGTATGGCCAGCCCACAAGATTCACTGGTGTGGATCATAGCCCTGCTATGAATGTCACACAATGTAATGTGCTATCTTGACATGTCCATGACATCTAGTGACCTGGCTGCAACACTGCCTAACTATCCTAAAAAACATATTCCACATACCAAACATACCACCCTTTGTCTGCATAACCCTATCGTTAGTAGAGCATATGACATCTATGGGTGTATGTCATACGGGATAACACAGACATGTGAAATAGACGCCTGTCACAACAATTTGGCCAACATATGTACACACATGGCCATGGAGGATGGCCAGGGACATGAAGCAACACACACAGTAGACGTGATGTGCTTGTGTGTACACCCTGTTGTACAATGGCTACACATGGTCCAACTATGGCCTTTGTGTAATGATTATATTACAGATGTGGAACACTAGACATCCTACAGGCCTGTGCACATCTTGTGTAGGCGTGACATCAATCCACCACATAAGATGTGTTGAACATGTTGAGTGTGTCACGACATGACAGCAGTCACCTGTACAGTATCCACATCAGCCCACAGATACTGTACATTCCCCTTGCTGGTGTTGGACATCAATGTTGTACTTGCTTCTCGTGTGTGTGTGTGTGTGTGTGTGTGTGTGTGTGGTACACAGATGTCATGTGGGACATGGTGTACCGATGTGTTCGCCATGTCTGGCCATAGTTGCCAGGCAGCAGCAATATGGTTGCAGATGTGCAGGGGTGTCATCCGTATACCCTTCAGTGACCTGTGTCACACATTCCACATCATGGTTTAGTGTGTATACACCTCAGTGACGTGGGTCACATGCCACAGTATATATGTATTGTATATGAACACTGTCATGGCTATGAACTGTGTCTGTAATTCACACTGTATAGCAATAGAGATGCCTCATGATTCCCTGAAATGGCCATGCACATCAGCTAAATGTGCAGTATATCTGTAGGGCAGACAGACAACACTGCATTGGGACACCATTACCCCACTGTATATTTGGCAGAACATCATTGTGTTAAACATGTATGCATGTCATTGCACACGTCAGCAGATCACATGTCATACTACATGTGATTGTCAAGGTCATATGCCACACATCAGGCAGGTGTACTGTTAACCCGTGCTGGTCTACATGGTGTAACACAGGGATGTATGGTAACTACTACTATGATTGTGCAATTTGCAAGCCTTCTGCTATGGTACATGCATGCTGTTGTGTGCAACCCAGGGATCGATGATAACTACTACTATTATTGTCTGTGCTGCATGCCGTCTGCTGTATCACATGCATGCTGCATGCCTTCTGTCATATCACATGCATGCTGGGTCCCATAGTGTGTGTGTCTGTGTGTATGTCTGTGTGTATGTCTGAGTCTATTGTATAAATTGTAATGTATAGTTCTTGTCTGCCCCTCACAGGTGATGTAGATGCATTGCCCTTCTGCGGTCCATCTGATGTTAGTGTCCCCACAGACTCTAGCAGCGATGATGAACATATGATTGAGGCACAGGCAGGGTTGTCAGGGGCTGAATCTGTGCCATTGGTTGCCATTCCACCTATATTCCCCTCATCCCCACACACAGATCCCATGCCTACACATGCCCCATCACCAGTGGCCATAGAGGAAGGACAGCTGGTGTGTGGTAGCTTGGAACAGGAAAGTGTGGGGGCTATGGAAGGTGTGTCTGCACACCATGGTGTCACTCAACTGACTGATGGTGCTCCACACAGGCACATGGCCTCTGCTGCTCATAGGAGGACCGCTGGCCAACATGCCCCTGCAAGACAGAGCGCAGCAGCTGGTGTCACCAGACGCATGTTTCAGAATGTAATGGAGGCACCGGCACATGCTGAACAGCACAACAGAGAAGATCAGAGGCTTCAGAGGGCTGCTGTCTGTTCTTTAAACAACAACATCCAGGCAATGGTAAATGCTCAACAGTAGATTGCTGAAGCTTTGGATAGATGGTTGGGTGACATGGTTGGAGTCCTTGACCGTGGCATGACAATCTGTGAGTGTGAGCTGTCTGTGTTGGAACATCTGGTAGGAGTGAGGCATTGGGCACATGGACGTAGGCCTGCTACCTCACCTGTTTCAGATCTACGTGAATGAGCTACCTCACATGTCCGCTCCCATAGTGGTGGTAGCAGCAGTAGTGCAGCTGGTGCTGTGCTGTCCACACAATGACACAGCAGGCCATGTGCATGTGGCCCTGGATGGTCCCAACAGGGGACACGTTTCCAGTGGACAAGTGTCATCAGACAGTACCCAATCTTCACCTCTGCCGGGTAATGCCCGTGCAACCCCTGGCAGGCACAGGTCACATGTCCATGGCCGGACACCATGAACTGTAAATCCTGGCCTGTACAGTCTGCAGCTGTCAATAATACCCCTGTGTAGGCCATACGCATGCCAGAAATGTGTGCATACATACACACACACTGGAAACATATGTAAGGCACCGCAACACACACATGCATAACATCTACACATGCCCAATTAGATCAAAGGCCCTAACCCACACACATGATGTCATCCAATGGTGCAGCCTAGGCCTCTGGCAAACATTATCATCCTGTGCATATGATGATGCCTGTGCCGCATCCCTGACATCCACACCATCAGTGCAGGGACATGCTCATATGGTCTGATGCACAGGGTGAACAGACTAGGAAGATAAGGGTAGTTTACAATTGTTGAGTACTGTTGACAGGCAGCAGACATACCATGTACTACAGGTGTGCAATGCATTTTGTACTGTTAACAGTATGTGCCTTGTGTGACAACAGTAACTGCATGCTGGGCAGGATGTTCTGCTTTCCTCCTTCAGGTCTACTTGCACATGCCGGTGGATGTCAGTGTTTGCAGTTAGTGTCCCAAATGTCAATGTGAACTACTCACAGGTATGTATGAATATACCAGCATGCACCGTGTAGCTGCCAGTGAGAATGTCCCATGTTCAAAACACATCTACTGATCCAAGAGCATGATATCTGTGTATTAAGCTACTGTAGCTACAAACGTGACATCCATACTGGGTGAGATCACAGGTACAGTTACATGGAGTGGTGAGGTAAGAGAGGGGTCTAGCTGATTACAAGGGTAGAGGCCAGTGGGAAGTGTGATGCCTCATTGGGAAGCAGTAATACACATTCCCATGACAGGATGCCAACACACAACTGCACCCACATACTCAGGTATTGACACACATGTATGTGCAAAAAATCATTACAGTACTGTGCACCTACATGACGCGCCACAGAGAATACATATGTACAGGTAGTCAGTATGGCCTAAGACTGGGGACATCAACATGGATAGTAGATTACAACGCCTGGATGGGGGTAGGGTTCTTATCAGTTCAGTATGGTAACATACATCCTCACTCTAGGGACCAGACAGCCATACATACACACACACACACACATACACACACACACACACATACACACAATGTGGCATTCAGTATTGAATACACCTATGTCACGCACATACAGATACCTCACATGTGTGAGATACACACCCCTGCCTATGTCCTGCTTTTCTACATTGCAGTCTGTACAGATGTGTACACTAGTGTACAGGAGAGTGAGTAACAATTGAGATGTATTCCCCACCATATGTGACATATATGGACACACACGCAATCACACATGCCAGTACTGTGAATCAAACACCTGCCTAGCTCATGATATGTATGACAGACGTACAGCAGTATTGCATGTGTTACACAGTGTACTGACGCTTCCTTTGGCAACAGTGCTGATATATGCACATGGGAGGTCTTAACTGTTACAGGTGTCAAGTGATTTACCTTCGGTGTCACCCTGACTGCTGTCTATGTTGTGTGTATGTCCTTCAATTAACAAAACCATTGCTTACCAGTTACACAGGTTATTGCAGGACCGCTTGTGATACACCTGTGAGCTGTCCTCAGCAAACATCCATCTGCAAAGATGCCCCCACCACTTAGTTATTTCCACACATCTCTACATACCTGAGGTGCATCTTTCCGTACATTCAGCATATCACCATATACAGTTGGCAATGTTGAGGCTGCATTGCAACTGCATGATGTACTAAGATACACGTCACCTGCATACATTAGCAACTGCACATGCATGGTATCTGAATGCACACCACTACATGTACATGCATGTAGATCCTACAATCCTGTCATTTGGGCATGTTTGCAGGCATTGCAATTGGTGGGCATGTGTAATGACATACATGACACATGGACTGTTGTATGATATGATAGGTGTAATGGGCAACTGGTACAGAGGGAATGTTACCTCTGTCAACATTGAAATCACACCTTATGTACTGCTAGCATTCAGCAGCCATGGACCTACATTCCATGTGCATGTGTGTAATCGCTGTAGCCTCCTGTTTACACAAAAGACAACAACAGCTATGCTGTTTACATGTATGTTGTGTGTGTGTGGCATGTACATATCCAGGGCAGGTACACGTATGTCATATCCAAACATGAAGATGTGTACTGGTGCACCGCAACAATCATCTGCTAATGCTGTAAATAACCGAGGGCCTCTGGTATGTGTAGAGCTGACCTGGTTACAGATAGTGGTATCATTGCATTGCATAACACATGATGCAAATGTGTCAGTACATGGGTACTCTCTACAGTAGATGTAGAGCTTTGTAAAGTCCACTGGTCAAGGATCACATGGTGGTGTACTCTTATATGTCCTACAACATGTATGGATGTGTGTTGGCGGTCCGAGGGCATGGTGGTGCCTGAGGTTTACATCCTAGAATGCAGCATTTGACACTGTGTCCTGCACCTGACTCATCTGTGATGCCTTTCGTGGGGGTACCAGTCAGTACATGTGAGTGGCCTGTATATATGTGGGGACACCAGCACCTGGAGCGGTTTGTACCTGTGTTATGGCCCACATGTCTGGTTCTGAGGTATATAGTGGTAGTGCTATTGTGCACTACAGAGCCTTCAGCCAGGTGTTCCTCACTTCACAGATGTCAGTACTCCCCATTGTTGGATCTACAGTGAGCAGCTGTGATTATGGACGCTACACATCTAGCACTGGTTAGCATAAGCATACAATGCACTTGTCCTCTAGGTGTCAGGGTGTTATCCTGTGTTTAGGACATTTGCCTTGCAATAGCACTATATGGGCGGATGCGACTTGGGTATTATCCCCACTCCCTTGAATTATGGATGCATGTGATATGTGTCAAAGGCCTGTCTACTGTCAGTCATGTCATCCCAGAATGACAAACACTGGACAACCTCGTACTTACAGCAGGACATTGGCTCATTGTGTTGGTCAAGCAGTTGCCACTCCTGGCAAGGCTCATTGTGTTGGTCAAGTAGTTTGCACTCCTAGCAAGACTTCACTGCAAGTGGTGGTATTTTACTTGGTATAGGATGGTACATCTAATGTGACAGACAGCAGCAGACATTGTGCAAAAGACAGGTGTCAGATATATTTAGAGCAGCATTCCTAACAATGACAACTACTAACACCTGAGCCCATTCCAATGTGTTCTTTATGCCTAACTGTAATAGCATAGCCACTGTGGCCTTCCGTGTTTAGAATCAGAGTGCATCCCAGACAGCCCTGTGCTACTAAGTGTATGAACATGCCCAGTATAACCTTGTGTAGATGGACATATAGTGCATTCCGAACAGCCCTGTGCTACTAAGTGTGTGAGCATGTCCAGTGACACCTTGGGTCGGTTATGTGCTTCTGTGTATGGGCATGGCCATTGTAACCCTGAATAGTGATAATAGTCCATTCCACAGATGGCCATACTCCAGGTCAGGATGTATTCCTACTATAAACGCACTGGTTCACAGATATGTACATCTTAACTGCCAGCATCCCTGTTGATGTCTACATTCTTAGAAGGTCATAATGACAGCCTTGAAATGTGTAGTCTGTGTGGCGCGACTCGTAACTATGTAGTATTGTAATAGTGATCTGTAGATAGGCAGGTGTTCTGTTCCCAACACTGGTGTGTGTGTGTTTGTCCCCGTCTGCCTGAGGATTGAATAATGCTTTTAGACTGCTCACACTCCATACAATTCTTATACCCACCTTTGGCAAGGCTGATGATGTCACCCACCTACAAATACACCTCTGGGAGTGCTCTGTCCCAGTAATCTCGTTAGTGCATTCTGTAATTGCATAATGCTGTAGTGTAATAAAGTAGTTAGATAGGTGTTCTAATCCCAGACTTGTCAAGTGTGTGTGCGTGTTTGTCCCCATCTGCTTGAGGACTGAATAATACTTTTAGACTGCTCACACTCCATACAATTCCTATACCCACCTTTGGTGAGGCTGATGACATCACCCACCTACAAATAAACCTCTGGGAGTGCTGCGTCCCAGTAATCTCAGTGGCACATTCTGTAACTGCGTAATACTGTAGTGTAATAAAGTAGTTATAAACCACAACAATAGTAAAATAGTACCCACAACGGGAGATACATTCCTGTAGCAAAACAGCAATAAGTACATAAACTCTGACTCATAAACAGGAACTGTATCGGCAGTTTACCAGCTTCCACCACATTTAACTATGAACAATGTCACAGTCCATGGAACTCAATGACGCAAAATAAAACTTTCTGTTCGAATAAAGAAGTTTTATTTTTGTGTCATTGAGTTCTATGGACTGTGACATTGTTCGTAGTTAAGTGTGGTGGAAGCTGGTAAACTGCCGATACAGTTCCTGTTTATGAGTCAGAGTTTATGTACAAATACACCTCTGGGAATACTGTGTCCTAGTAATCTCGGCAGTGCGTTCTGTAACTGCGTAATGCTGTAGTGTAATAAAGTAGTTAGATCAGTATTTAATCCCAGGCTTGCCAAGTGTGTGTTTGTCCCCGTCTGCCTGCAGATTGGATTATGCTTTTAGACTGCTCGCACTCCATACAGTTCCTCTACCCACCTTTGGCAAGGCTGATGATGTCACCCACCTACAAATACACCTCTGGGAGTGCTGTGTCCCAGTAATCTTGGTAGCGCATTTTGTAACTGCGTAATGCTGTAGTGTAATAAAGTAGTTAGGTCGGTGTTCTAATCCCAGGCTTGCCAAGTGTGTGTGTGTTTGTCTCCATCTGCCTAAGGACTGAATAATGCATTTATACTGCTCACACTCCATACAATTACTATACCCACCTTTGGCAAGGCTGGTGATGTCACCCACCTACAAATACACCTCTGGGAGTACTGTGTCCCAGTAGTCTTGGTAGCACGTTCTGTAACTGCATAATGCTGTAGTGTAATAAAGTAGTTAGGTTGGTGTACTAATCCCAGACTTGCCAAGTGTGTGTGTGTGTTTGTCCCCAATTGCCTAAGGACTGAATAATGCTTTTAAACTCCTCACACTCCATACCATTCATATACCCACCTTTGGCAAGGCTGATGATGTCATCCACCTAGAAATACACCTCTGGGAGTACTGTAACCCAGTAATCTGAGTAGCACATTCTGTAACTGCATATTGCTGTAGTATGCTAAAGTATTTAGGCTGGTGTTCTAATCACAGTCATGCCAAGTGTGTGGGTGTGTCTGCCTGTCTGAGACAAGTACAGTGCTTTGTTGAGTATGCTTTCTCTGTACAAATCACATGACCACCTTTGTCATTCCTGCTGTTGTCACCCACCTAGGGATACACCTGTAGGCATTTTGCAACCCAGTATTCGCCATAGCGCATGTCCTAAAAGCATATTGCTGCAGTGTGATATGATCAGTAGGGGTTTGTATACAGGACATAGCAAGTTTGTGTTTGTTTGTCAGAGCCTGTGTAGAGGTGGCTGTGAGTGTCTTACCATTGGACATGTTGGGGAGCAGATTTTGTAGTTTTCCTATATGGTGTCCATCTTATGACACATTAGCCACCTCACGAGGAGTACAGCTGTCAGTCAGCCACAGGACTGTGTTGGCAAGCCATACCCCTACATTTGGCAAAAGGCCTGGTGAACAAAGTATGCAACCCTACTAGTACCGGTATATGTCCCGCACCTATGTGCCATGCACAAACAAACTTGCCTAGGATATCCCGCTATGTTGCTAGTACCATGCACATTGATGACAGATAGTAGGCATGGTGTGAATGCAGTGGCTTGCAGAGGACATGGAACCCTGTACAGAGGTACAATAGGCACGTATATGTGGACATTGTGCCTTCACTATGCTCCACACTGGATGCCTGCAACATATGTGGTGCCATCAAATGTGATCCACAGAGGCCATACAATGCTGTACGCATGTGCTCTGTATGCCATGCCACTGACACCATGGAATACCTATATCATACTATCAATGCAGGTGCAGGGTTGACCTGTTCACTATAAGCAGGTTTCGCCACACCAGGCCAGTATTGGCATATCGGGGGATAGCAGGCTGTGTACACAACATGTGCCTGCCAAAGCAGGTACACCTGTGCATGTCACTGTACAGTATTGTGGGACATGCACATCCCAGGCAATGTCCATGTGAAGGACTGTCAAACACAGACATGGCATGCATTGCAAAGCTATGGCCATACACATTGGTAACCAGGATGTCAGGGTAGATCATGCAGTAACCATTTGTGTGGGATATTGCAGACACTACACCCCTGCACTGCACACCATTGATGGGTGATGCAATGCCAAGGATTACCCCTCACCCAGCCTTCTACAGCCATCTTGCACAGCCAGCTACTACACACCCATGAAGCAATGCATACATGCATGCCAGTACTGGCACCTTGTGTCTGCATGTGGGTTATGATGCTCCCATCCACAGTCACTCCCAGTTTAACCCTCATTGGCATACCAACAGATGTCAAACACTTTCACATGCCCTAGCCCATAGAACCTCCAGATATCCCCTGTGGTGCATGTAGTCCTGTGCATTACTGCAGTGTGGCAAACTAAGTAGTTAGGTTGTGTATTTGTGGCCCTGGCAAAGAGTGTCAATGTGTGTCCATTAGAGAGTGTGGTTGTGGTGACAATGGCATCCGTTCACATGGACAGCCATGTGTGCCGCACCTAATGTATGTCTATTATATCTCCGTTGCAGATGTCACTCACCTACGCAAATATGTTCTTACAGCACAGCAACATGTTGCCTTTGTGGCACATGTAGTAATGTCATACACATGTAATAGTAATAAGTAGTCAGTCGGGGAATTGACCCCTGTACTGTTAGGTGTGTGGCAGATGATGCTTAGGATTAAGTCTCCAATCCCTTCCCTGGTGTACTTTGCCTGTCACACCCACACACTCTCTGGTGGATGTAAAGGAGTACACCTGCTCAGCAGTAGCATGTGTGTTCTAAGTGATGGACATGGTCAGGTGATGGCCTCTGCACCTATTGCAGTCCTCCTCTAGCTGATTGCATATAGAACAGCTGTGATGGTGTGTCCACAACAATTCACATGATAAACACAGCACACTATCTAAAGATAACGTGCTGGTATTTGGCCATCTCAGTCACCGTGAGTGGTACCAGGATGTGGTGTTCTGACATGGCATCACAGATGATATCTGTATGTACCTCAAACATTATACACAGTGGGAAATAGCCTAAAGACAGGAGGAGGATGTGCCACACATGACTACAGCATGTAAGTGTAGCTATGCTGCATTGAGACTCCTGCCTGTTTAACATGTGTATGGTAGTGGCTATTCTGCATGTTTTAATACAGACATGACAGTACTCTGTTCATGAGGGACCCCCATCTGTAGGGCCATCTATGAACTGGTCAGTGTGTGCAACCATTTGTTTCCTATGTTACACACTGAACACACATCTGTGCACAGCAGAAGCATAGTGTGAGGACTGCAGACAATACATGATGATAGGGATGTGTTACTGCCATCGCATCCCTGACTGGACATGTGTCACATGAAATAGTGGTATGACAGACACTCTCTGTTGATTCCCAGTGACAAGCCAATAATGGGCAACTGTTCATAGCTGCGGTCACACGTCTACTACACATTGTACAGATGGCATGCAGTATATATGCATGCGTTGTGCTCCCACTGCAAATGTATACCATCTGTTGTGTTGTGTTGGGTTGATGGTGATATCTATGCATACTGTTGTAGGTAATCCTGTATGCTGTTGTCTATCCCTAAGCCATATGTAGGTTTAAACTGCAACACCATAGGCTAAATGGGTTGGGAGACCCCGGCAGAACCTCCTGTCCTACTTCAGCTGACCATGGCACCAGGCACTAGCACACCTGGGGCCCAGCTTTGGACATCAACCTCTGTTGGCTCTGCACCACCTTCTGGTGGTACCACCACTGAGGATGGTGCATGTCCACCTTGGGAGCAGGACCAGAGAGGTACATGTCTGCTGTTGTGCGGTCCCAGACGTGTTGCGTTAGGGGCTCACTAAGGGGTTCTGAAACCAGATATGCAAGCTCAAGGGCAGAGTGTCACATTTACAGGGTGATGCTGCCCCTCCTGGACAGCCCCCAGCACTGCCTCCTTTGCAGCTGTTTAGGTGCAGTGGTGGTTGCCCATGGCTAGTGACCTCCGTCCCACTGTTCCCATGGGCTTGCGAATGGCGAACACCCATCCCTGTCCGGGGTGTATCCCCCCACATGTGTCATATACCAACCCTGTATGCTGTCTTTTCTGTGATCCTACCCTACCTATCCTACATGGCCATACCTACACTCCTTCCCCTACATCTGACCCTCACCTACGGAAACATAAGGCCAATTGGCTCCTAGGACAACATCTGCCCTATACATAGCTGTCCATTTCACAAACGTGCCCACTGGACACATGTAACCCTTGTAATATGCATCACAACATACTCCTGTTATCCTCACTCCTGTCCCTCAGGCGCAAGATCCTGGTATGCACATCACTCCTAAATGGTCCAGGTACACATGATAAGGATGACCCCATTGTACACACAACACTACCGGTCCCTCTATGGGTACCCCATTTACCTTTATTATGATGATGATGTTGCACACAGCACCTTGCAAGAGTACTGTTTATACATAATGATTGGACAGATACTGTTATGTTAATGTACAACTATTTGCATGTATGAATGACACATGTCTGTCTGAGGGAGTCATGAGATCACATAGAACAACACTACTACATAATACAGACATCGCTGGTGTTTCCCGTTTCATTTGTTTGTAATGCTTTGTTGCCACATGGTATGTTCCTGATATATCTGTATATATGTATGTACCTGTATGCTGGACATAAACACTCACATATACATCTACAGGACAGAATACATTCCTATACTGTTGCATGACTGCGCTGTATGATATGTTTGTGGTATTGTCCACTGTCTGTATATCTGCCAAGGTGTATTGGTAATTCACATTAGCTGTGTGTGCAGGGTCCTGGTTCCAACCCTTGCAGCGGACGTTTATTTGGTTGCAGGGGCAGAACAAGGCCATTGGATACGGAGGGAGTAAGGCACATTAAAGCAGTTGACAGTGTGTGTGCGTGGGTCTGCGTGGTGTTAAGCACTGCTGACCTCTGGTTACAGCTTTTTACACTCGGTTAGCCTCTACATTGCTTTATCAATGCAATATTTGCATACGGGTAGCCAAACCTGCTTACACCCACTCACTCCCGCACTTGCAAATGCACCGACATTGGTGCTTGCATCTGTCACTCACACCCCTGGGTGGGAGCGAGGTCCACAATATTACCTTGTGATGCCTATTACATCAGACTACATGACTACAGTACTGGGAATGGCTGCCCATTAGGCGACGGCATGGCGTTCGACTGTACGGAATCAGCGGCCTGTTCAGAGAATTAATCATATTATTTCTGTGTTCCTCATACAATCTGCTCCCATCTGGCTGATACATGGGAACCGAAACTCTTCAATACAGACAAGTAATTGAGTTTTGGGAACCACATCCATTGGCCGAGTCATGCTACCACATACCTATTATAGGTTTGCCACCTTTTCAATTGGCCAAATTGGGACCTTTGGGTTTACACCTGTACCACTTTGCGAGGGACAGTACCTCTTTAGGCAGTTGTGTCCTGCGAAAATAATCAAGATGTAGCAAATTTCCTGAGATTACAGGACAATATTATATCCTAAGATTCTTTAATAGTTGTATAAAACAGTTATTTTATATATGAAACTTCTATATGTTATATGAAGTAGCATAAGCAATTCAAATATTACTAGAATAAGCTTTTATTTGTGCAAATAAGTAAAATTCTGTACTATGCACGGCTGTAGGTATGTTTTGTCCTGGAAAATCTGACATTTCTACAGAACATGTCCCACTTTGGGCATTTGAAAAGGTGGCAACCCTATAGGATCTTTATGTAGAGATGTCAGATTTTGCAGGGCAAAACATACCCACAGCTAGTACAAAGGAGAGTACTTCATGGTTTTTCCTAAATAAAAGGT